>NC_081411.1:348136459-348443209 GCF_030272615.1 Cryptomeria japonica | reverse complement strand
TATATAATAAGCACTATACTCTCACCTTCACAAGTTCAGTGATAGCTTGGTGAGAGTCTTCTCCAAATTCTCTTCTTTGTTTCTATTTCTCTCTCATATCAAAATTATCTTCATTCAGCTATTTTGATCTTTGATCATCTGTTTCTTGAGGAGTTGCACATGATCTACGACTGATATCAGATCTTGGCTTGATTCTCACTTCTCGTAGAATCTCATAGAATGAAGTCAGTGCAAATACCAGAATTTACTTAGTAGATGGAAGGAAATTCATGGATGGACTGAGATATGAGAATGTTTGTTTTACCTTAGTTCCTAAGAGGACTGAGAGACCAAAATTGGAAGAAGAACACCTAGCAAAGATAAGAGATTTGCTGATAGAATATGAGGACATCATTTTAGATAATGTACCTGATACATTGGCACTTGTTAGAAGCATTAGTCATTGCATGGACTTGGTTCTCGGAGCTAGTTTGCCTAATAAAGTTGCACACCGGTTGGCACCAATAGACAATGAAGAACTGAAAAGGCAAGTGCAAGAGTTATTGAAGAAAGGTTTGGTTAGGGAGAGTGTGAGCCATTGTGCAGTACCAGCACTATCAGCACCAAAGAAGAATAGAGAATGGAGGATGTGTACTGATTTAAGAGAAATAAACAAGATCACAGTAAAATATCAGTTCCCTTAGCCTAGGATGGATGACATAATAGACTATTTGCATGGAGCAAAATACTTTACAAAGATATATTTGAAGAATAGATATCATCAGATTAGGATCAAAGAAGGTGATGAGTGGAAGACAACATTTATGACAAATGAAGGACTATATGAATGGTTGATGATGCCTTTTGGATTGAATAATGCACCTAGTAATCTCATGATGCTGATGAATGAGGTATTGAAGAAATTCTTGGGTAAATTTGTTATTGTGTATTTGGATGATATTTTGATTTTTAGTAGAAAAAAAGAGGAGCATTTGTTGTAGTTAAGACAAATTTTATAGAGGTTGAGAGAAGAAAACTTGTTGATCAATATCAAGAACTGTACTTTCATGAAGGATGAGTTAGTCTATTTAGGATTTGTGATATTTGAAGAAGGTTTGAAGATAGACCCTGAGAAACTGAAATCCATTATTGAGTGGCCTGTTGTTCTCAAAATCTGATTCCCCTTTAGACCCTTCTAGTAATATGACAAACTCTGTATGCAGAAAAGAGATCAAAGAGAAGGAAACTTTAAGAACAACATATGACAAGGTTTAAGTAATCTTCTATACTTTGAACTTGTCCAGAGTTCAGGTGGGTATACCTTTATGAATTGAATTCGCACTTTTAAAAGACCAATCCACAGTAAACGAGTCCAAAAACCAGTGGATCTTATCACCTTAAAACCAACTAAAACAAAGAAATAAAACTTGTACTCATGTTCAGTATTGACCTACAAGATATGTCAAAAGACAACCTTAATAGATACCAATGCCTTATCTAGGCCACAGAGTCATCTAAGTTCAAACAATACTCCCACAATCAAATATCTCCACATATCCTATCAGTTTGGCTTCTGCAGATCCCCATATATGCCTGACATACATAGGAATTTATTTGTATCAAACTAAACTATATTTATCAAATTCAAAGTATCCCACAAAAGAATTTACTGGTAGAAATGATTCCTACATATTTAATTTCCCTCCTGAAGAGAAAAGCTAAGAAGAATATCTACTTGAAATTGCCTTACAACCCATATTCAAAAGGAATAACCCTAGATTACTCAAAATGAAGTAGTAAACATTTGTGAACATACTTGAAGACAACACAAAGTTTAAACTCAAAACCAATGGTCTGTGTATTGATATTACTTCAGAAAGTATTACAAAAACATTTGAATGTTCTCCATTAAGACTTGAAAAAAGGCTTAGACAAATTTCTACAACGTTTTCTTACAATTTCTTGTGATCCCTTTCTACTAGTCCTGGTATCCATTTATAATATCATGGATGCATACAAAGCTTTGAACTTTCCTTTCAAAAAAGTTTGTTACAAAACACTACTTCACTCAAGAAGTAGGTACATGTCCTTTTCTACTTCAATGGCTTCTTCAGTTGGTGGCTCTTCCGCAATATCCTCTAACCATTCAAGAGTGCCTTCTAACTATTTTGGAACATGTTCTAACTATTCTGAAATATCTTCTTCTTGAACCTCCACATCAGCCACTGCATACTTTTGGGACCATCCTTGGAATACATCATCAGTAGGCCATGAGTGGCCAATAATTGTTTTATTCAACTTTAACAACTTTTTCTAGGCATTCCTCACTTTCCTTACCTCTGAGTCCAAAAACCCATAATGAGATTTGATCTTCACTATTTCCTCAATTGTTTTAACAAACAAAGAGGTGCCATCTTTATTGATTATCTCATTTATCCTGAAGGATGAATTAGCCCCTAACTCATCTAACCATGCTTGTTTATCCTTTAACTGATTCTAGTTGACAAAACCTCTAGGAAACAATGCAAATTTATGCTCAGTATATTCTTTCCTATAAAAATTAGCTTTTCTTTCCACATTAGTTCTTCCTTCAGCCAACTTTGTCAATCCTTTTGCCAGCTTACATGTAGACTTGATAATGACATCAGCTCCTACCCCATCATATGATGGACACATCAGTTCTAAGTCCACTTCCTGGGGCAACCATTTATTCATAATAGGCTCTAAAATAGCCTTGTCCTCATTCAACTCACTAAGAGTGTCCGAAATTCTTTTCATGTTGACATACACTATAGGAGAATCAACAGTGTCTGCAAAACATAAAATTGTTGCCTTTATCTTCTCCTCATACTTGTTAGCAAATAAGGCCTGGGCCTGTTGCAACTTTTCCATTTCATGTTAATAAGTCTCAGCTGGTTGGAAACCAGAAGGCATAGGAGAAGGAGGAAATTCTATAATTGGACTAGTGGGTGGGGGTCTTGCTGGAGATGAAGCAATCATCAATGTTGAAGACTCACCTTGATTATGTTGACCTGCTAATTGGCTCTAGATTTTAGTGATGATGTTGTCCCTATTGGCTATTCCTTCCTTAGCCTCACTATAAGATTTTAAAATAGTCTCCAACATCAATTAGAGAGTAGCCTTTTCTTGGGCTTCTTTCTCTGCTACTGCCACATTAAATTTTGTAGTTTCTAGAAGAGTACTAGCTGCTTCCACCACTCCTATGTCTTGAACCCTCTTAACAATCATTCCTCCAAAGAGGCTAGAATCTGAGGCATATTTCTTCCTCCTATTCTCATCTTTCTTTAATGACCATAAGACAAGAGCAACATTATCCTTATGAAAGGTCACACCTTCCATTGGCCTTGTTTCCTTTTTTTACTGCATCAAGGATCAATGCATTAGCTACGTCCCATTCAGGGAGAATTAACACACCAGCTTTATCTAGCATATCTCTCCCTTTCTCAAGGGTGATTTCTTTCAAATCCTCCATCATTTCTTTCTTAACCTCTTCTTCTACTTGGGTTGCATCTTTGAGAGCCTTCTCATTTGCTCTTTTTTCACATTTGATCTTGAATTGATCAAAGTTCTATTTCTAAAGAAACTGTAGAAAAGCTCCTGATGTGATGAAGTTGCTGTCAGCTAGGAATTCTTCACTAGCTTGTTTAACAGTAAGGTCCAATCCTTGGCCCTTTAACTCACCATCAGTTAAATCCATTTCAGCATTTGGTGGCTCTTCGGGCATCCCCTCTTGGGTCTCCTCATAAGTATAGGCAATCTCACCAAGACTCCCTAATTGCAATAATTGTTTAGCCATAGCTTGTTCATCTCCAATGTGGATAGGAGACTGAGATGGGAAATATTGAGGCTCATCAGTTTCAATTGCTTTTCCCACTCTTTTCTTCTCATGGGAATCCTAAATGTCTACAACATGTTCAATTTTCCTTTTCCCTTTTGAAGTAGAAGGCTCACCTATCACTGGCATCATTACAGTGTACCTTGGCCTCTTATGCATTACATAGTCACTTGGTGGGATTGCTTTAGCAAAAGTAGGCTTGGCCAAGACCATCTTAACCCGATCGGGATCATTTTGCATTATGGCCTCCCTTTTTTCTTTTAGGGTCTGCATGAGGTCTTCAAAATAAAGAATCAGGAACTTTATTTTCTCCTCAAATGGGCTGAAGCTAGACAAAGGGTCATAGCAAGTGTCAAACTGATGGATAAAATCAAGGGCTTTCTTGTATGCCACCCACTTCTCCTTCCTCAGTTCCTACTCATCTAGGCTGAACTCATTCCTAATCAAACTCTTTGGAAACTAAAATTGATGAGGCCTACCTCTGCATACTGCTCTTTTCTTGAACATTCCATTGAAGAAGTCCTCAGGGTCTACACATCTTGACACTGCAGTTGATAGCCTATATGGCTAAAAGAATTTTTCAAAAAATCTCCATCCACCATTAGTGATTACAAAATGGTGGGCCATGGTAATAGTTGGGAAAATTGTCACTTTACCTCTGTTAGTCAACTTAGCTTCCTACACCCCTCCAATCTGTCTTAACACTTTTGCAATCCATATTTTCAATGGGACCTAATAGGGTAGTAAATAAGGGGTGCCTCTAAATCCGAACACTCTAAAAATAGTAGACACAGGGTACAAATAGATGTCTCCCCACTTGTGAGCAATCTTGATATCCTCTGCAAACTCCTTAGGTCTGATAAACTACAAAAGAGCCTTAGGGATTCTAGGGTTTTCTCTGCACAAGAGGATTCTAATTTTAGATACAAAGAATCTATCAAACTTCAGATAACTTGCATCCTCCCTATCCCATGATAAAACAGTACTCCACAATTGCAATGGCATCTCCTCTTTATCCTTGGCCTTAACCAGGTCCATCTCCTTTGCAAAGTAATCAACACCCTTGAATAGGAACATGTGCAATAACATAGAATACCATCCAAATGACTTGTCAACCTTACCATTCTTGATTCCTACTAGCCCTTTATGAATGGTATCAGCGAGGTATGAAGCATAATCAAATATAATGGCCAAGGAAGGATTCAAAATTTGTGCAATCATCATCATATAATGGGTTGGCATATTCTTTTCAGCATCTTCCCCAAAGATCTGGCATAAAGCCCAATACATATCCTTAGCCCTCAGGGTAAATAAATTGAGGGAGAATGGTTCCATTGTGCTGGGGCCTACAACTGTTAACCCCCCTATCTTTACAAAGAACTCTCTCAATGGGCCACTCCTAAGTTGATCCCTTTGTATGTTATAAACCTGGGCTAATGATTCAAAGTCAATAGACTCTAACAAATTGGAGGATTCACTAAGTTTAATAACGTTTTTGAATTCATGTCCATTGATTTCAATGAGGATTGATCCCTTTATGTTCCTGATGCATCTTGCCATAAAGTCATAATTCTATGCAATCAAGGTTAACAGGTCTATATCCCTAAAAACACCTGGGACCACAAGCTTTCCCACATCATATTCTCATATGCCATTCATAGGAGATGGGGAATTTCTCTACCCAAATCTGACTTTGAAAAGTCCTAAGCCTAACATTCCTATTTCGGGGTCTCTCAATCAATTACCCTTATCATACAGATCATCTCAAATTTTCAGATGAGGGTGTTTGGGTACTAGCTCTTTGATCTTAGCCCTAGAATTGGTGGACATAGTTAGTTGTTCGAAGAAATCATCACATATGTTTCGTTCTTGGTAGTTCACCCTCTCGGTTAATTCTCTTCTAGGTGCCATTTTGGACAAGCAACTACACCACTAGCAACTAGCACAGACCTCTGACAAAGTAATTTACACAGCAATATTTGAGAACAAACCAGAGTTATCGAGAAAAGCACAAAAACCTAATTATTCACCTAAAGAAAATCGCTCTGCAACAATTCGCTATGCAACAAACTTTGATAAAACAACACTAGCAATCAAGTTGATGTGGATTCAAGAAGGCAAGTTAGCATCTAAGTTTTAGGAATTAATTCCCCATGCTTTGAATTTCTTTTCATAATTAAATTCACCAAATCAAATTCAAAACTGGCTCTAACAGGTCATGATTCCTTTGAGTCTTTCCTCTATTTTTCTCTTTCACTATTTCGTAGAACATAAAACCCATGCTTTTTTCTTTTGCAAAGCAATGCTAGCCATTGGATCATATGAACATGCATTGTCTTTATCTCCGCTTAATCTGTTTGCTTAAGTTCTGGGCCCTACATTCTTTTTGCTACTTCACAATCCTTAACAATTGAGCACTTCTCCTTCGCAAAGTTGCGCCAAGAATTAGATCTAACTCAAGTCACCCAGCCTGTAACTCCAACCGAGACCATCGATCCTTTTTACTAACCGCGCCTCACCTTGACAGCTAATGGTTTTTGCCATTTCATTGAGGTTAATCTGTGGGCATCTTCAGACCACGAAACAACAAAAATCATTGGATCAATCTTGAGATGAATGCCTTTTAAGTGGGCCCTGCATCCGGGAACCACTTACCACACCTTTTCACTTGTTAATAAACATCACATGGCAATCAACCATTAGCCATGGCAACTCGTTTGGGTTCCACTCCAGATCTGCCACGTGCTATCTTTTATTACTCCCACATAACCACTGGTTACACCTGGGCAGGCCCTTAACAATCTTTTAGAACCACATGTCACTTGACATATCCCTATCGAGCTCCACAAAAGTAGTAGCTACTTTGCCACATCATACCTACATGTGACTTACACCTGTCATTTGCAACTTCATGAACACTAACCATTGTTCAACTTGGGGCCATGAAATCACAAGAACCATTGGATCAAAATAGAGTTGACGGGCCTTTACCTCTATGCCTAGCCTGCCCTTTGGGCCCACTGACCTTTTTCGCAACTTCATGATGACTATCTTTCTTGCATCTTATTTTCATGAAACTACACAAACCGTCAGATCTCATGAACTTGCTCATTGCTTAATCTTGTTTAAAACTGGCAGACGTGGGTCCTCTGACTCATCTTTATCCATCCTAAATTTAGTCCATGACGTGTCACCTTCTTACTCACCACTTAAAGCAGCTGGACTACTTACCTAGAATGCCATGTCATTTCGCTACTTCATGAAAGATAACTCTCAAGCACCTTTAATCAATGAAACTGCACTGGCCGTTAGATCTCGGGAACTTGTGCATCTATTAAGCTTCTTATAAAACTTCTCACTCGGGCCCATTAACCTTTTGCTACTTCATGAAGAGTAAACCACAAGCATCTTTCGGCAGCGAAGCAATGTGAGCCGTCGATCTTTGCCTGACCTAATCACCTTTTAATTGAAGGAAAATTCTTCATTGCTAGGTCCCGCTAAATCTTTTCACCACTTCGTGAAGGATAAATTGTGAGCACCTTTTGGTCGCAAATCAACGTGGACCGTTAGATCAACAAAAAGCTGCGTGATGCTTACAAGGCCCGACAAACATTTAGAAAAGGCAAATTTAAAAGCGAAAATTAAAACATTTGAAGGGACTGCCTAGGTAAATGACAAAAGGTGGGGACACTTTGCATGACTTAAGACCCATTACTTAAGTGAATAAAGTAATGCAGGAATAGAAGCCAGAGGGTTTTTATCAGACATTTGAATGATTAAAAACTAAAACCATAACCCTTAAAGACCTAGAACAGATTTAGAAGCAACTAATAGCATGCCTGACTCAAAATTTCAAAATTCAGCCAATTATGGGAAAAGAAAAACCCATTTCTTAAATAGTGATAATAGCAGCTTTGACTGGGGATGGTTCATTGCAAGATCAACACAAGGACCTAGAAAACACCAGAGAAAGAGACCCAAAACTAGCTAAAAACCAAATGAATTAAAGCAAACTATATACAAATAGAGGACCTACTGTGCATGGACATCAAGAGAAATAATGTTTCAAGAATTGTCCATGCACTGGAAATTCCTGTACTTCATCATTCATATTCTTCATAAAATAAGAATCCTTTCCATTTAAATCACAGACCACAAAAGGGCCAATCCATAAGGATTCAAATTTCTTATGCTTTCCTTTGTCCCGTCCTCTTGCATTCCATTGAAGAACAACATCACCGATTTGAAACTTCCTCAATGATGTCCTTTTATCAAAAAGGTACTTAGACTACAATTGGATCTTCAAGTTCCTCTTATGAGCCAATGACCTGATTTCTTCCACTTTGACCATCTGGATCATTCGGTTCTCCATAGGCTCTGACATTTCCATGTCCTCAGCTTGCAAGAACCTATACACTGGAAGAAGATTTTTTATAGGCACTCTGGCCTGTGTACCATATACCAATTCAAATGGTGACATTCCAATGGCTTTCTTGACAGTAATTATGTCTGCCCATAGAGCTAGTCTCAACTTCTGATCCCATGGCCTCTTGTTTTCTTCTAAGATTTTCTTGATAATGTTCCAGAGGCTTTTATTGTTGGATTCTACTTGTCCATTCCCTTGAGGATGATAGGGTGAAGAGTAAGACATGAGTATCCTGTGACTAGTATAAAAATTGACAAACTCTTCTGACCTAAAACTCATAGCATTGTCCATTACTAATCTCATAGGTACCC
The DNA here is from genome assembly GCF_030272615.1 of Cryptomeria japonica. Taxonomy (NCBI): domain Eukaryota; kingdom Viridiplantae; phylum Streptophyta; class Pinopsida; order Cupressales; family Cupressaceae; genus Cryptomeria; species Cryptomeria japonica. Next base: position 348,434,637 of record NC_081411.1, on the reverse strand, counting down.
CGAATCTAGTTATGATACAATCCATCAAGAAATCAATAACAATTTTACTTGTAGCTCTTTTGGTGGGAATAGCTTCAATCCACTTTGTAAAATAATTTGTAGCTACTATAATCCACCTATCACCTCTTCCTATTTTTTTAACAATCTCTCCAATGAAGTCTATCCCCCATTGGACAAAAGTTGCTTCCTTTATAACTGGATTCAAGGGCAGAGCTCCTTCATATTTTAGCTTGGATGAAAACCTCTGACATGGGTTACATCTCCTGACATATTCATGAGTATCCTTGAATAGGGTAGGCCAATAATACCTGGCCTGGACTATTTTTCCAATAGTTGTCTTAGGAGAGTAATGACCTCCACATATTCCATCATGCATTTCAATCAGCATTCTCTTTGCCTAGAATTCATCTAAACACATCAGCAACCTTCCATCTCTATTTCTCCAAAACAAGTCACCTTGAATGAGAACATATTTCTGAGACTTCAATTTTAGGGTTCTTCTTTGATTGTGTGTCATCCCTTCTGCAAATGTTGCATCTCTTAAGAAATGCACTACCTCTGAATACCAAAGTTTCTTTTCAATACTAGTGACTGAAATACTTTTGATTTCAACTTTATTTATCGCAACATTTAGAAGATTAGATTCAGTCATAAGCTTGGCTAGACCTAAGCCTCTCACCAATTTGGTGATCTTTATTTCCAAGTCAAATTATTGGATTCTGTTGATCCATCTGCACCTTCTTCTTATAACCTCAGATTGGGACAAAATATCTTTAACTGCAGCATGTGGGACATAAGCAGTTACTTTTGCATTCACAAGGTATGGCCTGAAAGCCTTAACAACTTTAACTAAAGCATAAGCCTATTTTTCCATGGTTTCATACTTTAATTTTGTTGCTTGCAAAGACTTGCTATAGAAAGCTATGGGATGTTCATATCCCTCATTATCTTTTTGTAACAAAACTGCAGCTACTGTATGGTATGAAGCAAAAGAGAACAAAGAAAAGGGCTTACTGCAATAAGGAGATTTCAACACTAGTGCTTCCTAAATGGGTTTTTAATCTCATCAAAAGCCCTTGATGCTTCTTGGTCCCAGCAAAATGTTGTATCCTTCTTGAGCAATTTTACAATGGGCTTCACTATCTCTGCAAAATTTGCAATGAATCTTCTAATAAAATTAACCTTACCCAAAAAAGATTGGATACCTTTAACATTTTTTGGTGCAGGCACATTGTTTATTGCCTCAATTCTTTCAGGGTCTATTCTTACCCCTTCCTTGGACACAATATGCCCCAATAATTTTCCTTCAGTGACACCAAAATGACATTTTTTGGGATTTAATGACACACCAAATTCCAAAGCCTTATTGAACACCTTTTCCAAATGTCCAGAGTGGTCATCAACCTTTTTAGAAAAACAAGTTAAATCATCAGGATAAACCACCATGATGATGTTGATGAATTCTTTAAAGGCTACATCTATAGCTCTCTAAAATGTAGCTCCAACATTTTTTAATCCAAATGGCAATCTTACATAAACATATGTTCCCCATGGAGTAGTGAAGGCAGTTTTGAATTGTTCAGATTCTCTCACCAACACTTAATTGTAGCCTAAAAACCATCCATCATGGACAAAACATCACAACCAGTTACTCTTTGCAGCATGGCTTCCATATTGGGGGAAGAGTAATTATCTTTTAGAGAAGCAACACTTAAATTTCTAAAATCCACACACAATCTAATGTCCCCATTTTTCTTCCTTACTGGGACCAAATTGGAGACCCATGAAGAATGTCTTATAGGTTTGATAATCCCCCCTTCTCTTAACTTAGTCAATTCTTGCTGCATCTTAGTTTCTAACAGGGGCTTAATAGGTCTCTCCTTTTGTTTGAAAGGCTTAGCATCTAGAAGTAAAGGGACTTCATGCTAAATCAAGTCTTGTCTATATGCCTTTAGGTCTTCATAAGACCAAGCAAAAACATGCTTATATCTCTTTAATAAATTAATAAGATTACTTCTTACATGAGGGGGTAATTTCTTCCTAATGTATACTAACTTAGGGGATGATTCAGTCCCCAGGTTTACCTCCTCCAATTCTTCTAACTTGGTGGTAGACTGCTGATGCAGTTGAGTGTCATTATAGCTAAACATACTCTCTAACTCTACCAACCCTTTAGGTATCTCATTTGTTTCCAATTGGACCAAGTCATTTCCAAACACTGTTTCCTTGTTGTCAACCACTTCCACCAATGCATTGCAATCAATCTTTTGTCCATCATAATCATCAACACATTGAATGAACCTAAGAATATCTTCATCATCAGCAAAAACTTGCCAATTATACACATTATCAGGGATGGCAGGCCTAGATTTTATTTCCACAGTGGATATACCAGTTAGTGTTGCATCTTTATTTTTCAATGCAACATTAGCTAAAAAGTCTGCCATGATATTCTTTGATCTCTCTATCCAATTAATAGAAAATGCACCAAAATGCTCAATGACATCCCAAACTGCATGTTTATATCTCTTTAGCCTATCATTTTTGGATGCATATTTGGATCTTACCTGAGAGACAACCAATTTAGAATCCCCTAAAAATTTCAATAGTTGTATCCCATGCCTCTTTGCAACTTCAAGCCCCAACAATAGAGCTTCAGATTCTGCAGTATTGTTTGTGTAGTGAAAGGATAATAGAAAAGAATATTTAAAAGTTATACCTGATGGGGATACAAAGAGGACTCCTGCTCCTAACCCTTCTTTGGAGCAAGCTCCATCAAAATACATCTGCCATAAACCATGTTGTTGTGATTCTAATTCAATCACAATGGAGTTAGTATTCTTCAACTGGGGTAAAATTGGTTGCACTCTAAAATTATCCAGATCAACATCTATCATACAATTGAGCATGTTAGGGTCCACCTTTTCAATTAATCTAGGAGCTCGTGGTTCTCTATACAACTTGACCTAATTCCCATTGATTGGGATGGTGGCATAAGATAAATCTAATTTGACATTTCCTCCTACTGCTGCTGCCCACTGCCTGGATAACGACATGCCATAATGGGGCTTAGTGTTAGTAACAATAACATCCATTTTGTAAGTTGCCTCAGGAAATGCTGCTATCTTCACTTCAACATCTTTCATTGTACCTATCACAGGTACTTCTCTGTTATCCATAGCATAGCATTTTCCATATACAGTGGTTACTGATAGTCCTAGTTCTTTCATAACACCATAAGGCATTACATTAGCAGCCACTCCTGAGTCTATCATACAATTTTTTATCAGTTGGTTATTTACTAACAAAGTAACATAAAAAGGATCTACCTGTGAAGGCTATTGAGTAATAGTGGTTCCAACATAAACCTCTAGGGTTTGGAACTCCTGATCCTTTCCATTTTTAACTAAACCAGTAGGTAGGACTGTGTCACTGTCAGATATATTAGAAAACAAAGACAAGGCAGCATCCCTATGTTCTTTTATTTTTAGTAATTCTATTAATGGGATAGTAACTTTCATTTGTGTAAGAGCTTGAGCCATGTCAAATGTGGAATTACTACTTAATTTAGTATTAGCTCTAACTCTTTCTACCTTAGGCTGATTTGCCTTCTTTGTTTTGGCAGCTCCTTGTGTATCATTGGTATTTTTATCCTTTGTACTCTTGGATACATCTTTAATCTGATCTTTCTTTTCCTGACTCACTGGAGGAGTAGTAGCACTACTTGTTTCCCCCTTTTGAGTAACCTCTTTATAAACATAGAACCAGGTTCACCTTGATCACTATCCCTTTTGGTGCTCCTTAGGTTGTAATTGTGCTTTGCCTTAGCTATAGTAGCTTTGGTGAGATTTTTCACTTCTTCCTCACTAGATCTTCTAAGATGAACCTCTTCATCTTCAAAGGTTACCACATTCAGTGTAGGATGCCAATCAAGTGTTAGTTGTCCTTGGGAAGACCTTTCACTATCCAACACATCACTAAATTCACTTTGTACAGATTCCTCATCACTTTCTACAATGGTCTCAAACATGTTAATGTCAGGCTCAGCTTCTTGTCTCATGGACTCTTCTAAGGCTTGAGCAACTGCACACTGATGAGGGGAATGTGGCCCATCACAAGCAATACACCAAGGAGTGTTCTCTATGTTATGAACATTTTTTCCTTTTAAGGGATCAGGGGTATCTTGGCTCTGAACATTCTTAGGCTTCTCAGTCTGAGGTTTACCATCCTTCCAGTTGGTATTATAAGGCATATCATGCAGCCTAGGGGGTCTATCCTGCCAATTATAATGAAGCTTATCATTTTTATTTACCTTGGCAGTTAGATCCTTCATAACAATAACCAACTTTTCTATCTTGTCTTCCTCCTTAGCAACTTTGTTGGGTTGCTATTTTGTTTCCTGCCACAGCCCACCATCAGTTCTCCTTCCTAACTTTCCAGATGCTTTCCTATTGCTTTCCACATTAATAGCAATTCTAAATGCATCTCCCAAGCTATGTGGATTTTTATCCCTTAAGATATAAGCCATTTTAGAATCAAATGCATTATAATAGGTGTTCAAGAACATGTTATCATCTAACCTCATCACCTGATACAATATATGCATGGCCTTTTGAAATCTAGCATTGAAATCGGTGACCATTTTATTTTCAGATTTTCTAATGTTATTAAATTCATTGAGCATGAAGCTCACATTTGTTTTGTCACTGTATTGTTCTTGAAAACAATTCTTAAAATCCTCCCAAGAACTAATGCTACTAACTGGGAGACCTTTATACCAATCTCTTGCATCATCTACTAGGGACTGAATAAATAATTTCATTATAACATCTTCATGCACTATCTCATAGTCATTTATTAGGTCACCAAAAGATTTTAAATGCTCCTCAGCACTAATTGCATTATTTCTAGCAAATTTATGGAGTTTGTCCCTTAACTCAGTGGGAACATGGTTGGGATATCCTGGGATCCCATTGAAAAACAATTGTCTATACTACTCTAAATTGATGGGTCTCCTTTGGAAAGGGTTAACAAAATTATTATTACCCATGTTCATTCTGACATTGGGGATTTGAGTTTGAGACATTTGGTTATTTTGATTAATAACAGGGGCATGACTAGCTGTTGCTATATTAACAGGTAAGGTTGGTTGGATTTTAACAGGAGGGAGGGAGATTTGCTAAGGTACAAGTCTATTTAGATCTTTTGATGGAAAGATAATGGGTGGATCTTTTAGATATCCAATTTTTCTTTTAACTTCTTGGTTAGCAGCCTCTAACTCAGCTTTCTCCAATTCCATTTGTAAGTCTTCTTTCTCTTTCCTCATTCTTTTCATCTCCCTTTCATGTGTTGATAATCTATGAGAGATTTCCACTGTAGTTTTAGATCTTGACCCATCTCCATGCATTTCTGCTTTCCTTTATCAACCTCATTTCTGACAGGTTGTGGGTCACTAAAAACCTCACTATTTTCTTGTGTTATTGACTTATATGCTGGTTTAGCCTTGGGGACTATAATTTCCCTAATCATAGCACCTTCATCCTCACTCTTTACTTTTTCTTGGGCAAGGACCTCAAGATCTGCAATCTACCTCAAAAGCCTGTCTCTTTCCATCAATTTGGCTTTAACTTCTCTCTCTTTATTGACTTCCTTTTGGGTTCTAAAAGAGATGAGATGATGGACTTTTCTATTTAGGTCCTCTATCTCTTGGGATATCTTATCTTCATTGGGGAAAACTTCTTCTGAGTCTGATATATTGACTTGATCAATATCAATCAAGCTAATGTTTCCATCAATTGTCCTAGGTATAGAATTTCCAACTATATTTGAACTAGTTTTGTCTCTTCTAGAGGCACTAATATGAGATATACCTTGATTCAAAACATTAACATCTTCTAAGTTCCTAAACAATCCAGAATGGAAACCAAAAACATCATGTTCAGATTCTTTTGAAGAAGAATTTGATCTAGCATAAATAGGTCTTTCATATATCTTACCCGTATTATTGCTTTTCTGGACCCAAGCAACATTTGATGGCTCATGCAACACTAACCTTTTCTGACATCTTCTTGACTGTTCAAGCAATCCTTCTTGCAACGTTTCACGAGGATGTTTTTTCATGAAAGATCGAGTATGCTTTCCTCCTTGCATTGCACTTGTTTTCTTTTCAAAATTTTTCTATTTCCAAAAGGACTGGTTAAATAGACAGAGTCACCACCCACAAATCTATGGGAAATATGAAAACAAGCTGAATTCACAGTATAACTTTCCCCAGCAGAGTCGCCACTTTTGTTGTTCTCAAAATTTGATTCCCCTTTAGACCCTTCTAGTAATATAACAAACTCTGTATGCAAAAAAGAGATCAAAGAGAAGGAAACTTTTAGAACAACATATGACAAGGTTTAAGTAACCTTCTAAAATTCGAACTTGTCCAAAGTTCAGGCAGGTATTAGAAGACCAATCCATAGTAAACTAGTCCAAAAACCAGTGGATCTTATCACCTTAAAACCAATTGAAACAAAGAAATAAAACTTGTACTCCTGTTCAGTATTGACCTACAAGATATGTAAAAAGACAACCTTAATAGATACCAGTGCCTTATCCAGGCCACAGAGTCATCTAAGTTCAAACAATACTCCCACAATCAAATATCTCCAGATATCCTATCAGCTTGGCTTGTACAGATCCCCATTTATGCCTGACATACATAAGAATTTATTCGTATCAAACTAAACTATATTTATCAAATTCAAAGTATCCCATAAAAGAATTTACTGGTAGAAATGATTCCTGCGTATTTAATTCCCCTCCTAAAGAGAAAAGCTAAGAAGCACATCTACTTGAAATTACCTTACAACCCATATTCAAAGGGAATAACCCTAGATTACTCAGAATGAAGCAGGAAACATTTGCAAACATACTTGAAGACAACACAAAGTTTAAACTCAAAACCAATGGTCTATGTATTGATATTACTTCAGAAAGTATTACAAAAACATTTGAATGTTCTCCATTAAGACTTGAAAAAAAGCTCAGATAAATTTCTGTAGCGTTTTCTTACAATTTCTTGTGATCCCTTTTCACTAGTCCTGGTATCCATTTATAATATCATGGATGCATACAAATCTTCAGACTTTCCTTTCAAAAAATTTTGTTACAAAAAACCACTTCACTCAAGAACCAGTTACATGTCCTTTTCTACTTCAACGACTTCTTCAGTTGGTGGGTCTTCCGCATTATCCTCTAACCATTCAGGAGTGCCTTCTAATTGTTCTGGAACATGTTCTAACTATTTTGGAACATCTTCTTCTTGAACCTCCACGTTAGCCACTGCATACTTTTGGGACCATCCTTGGAATACATCATTAGTAAGCCATGAGTGGCCAATAATTGTTTTATTCAACTTTAACAACTTTTTCCAAGCATTCCTCACTTTCCTTACCTCTGAATCCAAAAACCCATAATGAGATTTGATCTTCACTATTTCCTCAATTGTTTTAAGAAACAAAGAGGTGTCATCTTTATTGATTATCTCATTTACCCTGAAGGATAAATTAACCGCTAACTCATCTAACCATGCCGATTTATCCTTTAACTGATTCTGGTTGACAAAACCTTCAGGAAACAATGCAAATTTATGCTCAATATATTCTTTCCTATACAAATTAGCTTTTCTTTCCACATTAGTTCTTCCTTCAACCAACTTTGTCAATCCTTTTGCCAACTTACATGTAGAGTTGATAATGACATCATCTCCTACCTCATCATATGATGCACACATCAGTTCTAAGTCCACTTCCTGGGGCAACCATTTATTCATAATAGGCTCTAAAATAGCCTTGTCCTCATACAACAAACTAAGAGTGTCCAAAATTCTTTTCATGTTGATATACACTAAAGGAGCATCAACAGTGTTAGCAAAACTTAAAATTGTTGCCTTTATCTTCTCCTCATACTTGTTTGCAAATAAGGCATGGGCTTGTTGCAACTTTTCCATTTCATGTTGATAAGTCTTAGTTGGTTGGAAACCAGAAGGCATAGGAGAAGGAGAAAATTCTATAACTGGACTAGTGGGTGGGGGTTTGGCTGGAGAGGAAGCGATCATCAATGTTGAAGACTCACCTTGATTATGTTGACCTGCCAATTGGCTCTGCAGTTTAGTGATGATGTTATCCCTATTGGCTATTCCTTCCTTAGCCTCATTATAAGCTTTTAAAATAGTCTCCAACCTCAATTGGAGAGTGGCATTTTCTTGGGCTTCTTTCTTTGCTACTACCACATTAAACTTTACAATTTCTAGAACAGTACTAGCTACTTCCACCACTCCTATGTCTTGAACCCTCTTAACAATCATTCCTCCAAAGAGGCTAGAATCTAAGGCATTTTTCTTCCTCTTGTTCTCATCTTTTTTTAATGACCATAAGACAAGACCAACATTATCCTTGTTAAAGATCACACCTTCCATTGGCTTTGTTTCCTTTCTTGCTGCATCAAGGATCAATGCACCAACTATGTCCCATTCAGGGAGAATTAACACACCAGCTTTATCCAACATATCTCTCCCTTTCTTATGGGTGATTGCTTTCAACTCCTCCATCATTTCTTTCTTAACCTCTTCTTCTACTTGGGCTGCATCTTTAAGAGGTTGCTCATTTGCTCTTTTTTCACATTTTATCTTGAACTGATCAATGTTTTATTTCCAAAGAAACTGTAGAAAATCTCCTGATGTGATGAAGTTGTTGTCAGCTAGGAATTCTTCACTAGCTTGCCTAAAAGTAAGGTCCAATTCTTGGCCCTTTAACTCACCATCAGTTAAATCCATTTCAGCATTTGGTGGCTCTTTAGGCGTCCACTCTCGGGTCTCCTCATAAGTATAGGCAATCTCACCAAGACTCCCTAACTGCAATAATTGTTCAGCCACAACTTGTTCATCTCCAATGTGGATAGGAGACTCAGATAGGGAATATTGAGGCTCATCAGTTTCAATTGCTTTTCAAACTCTTTGCTTCTTAGGGGAATCCTGAATGTCTACAACATCTTCAATTTTCCTTTTCCCTTTCAAAGTGGAAGGCTCACCTTTCACTAGCATCATTACAGTGTACCTTGGCCTCTTATGCATTACATAGTCACCTGGTGGGATTGATTTAGCAAAAGTAGGCTTGGCCAAGACCATCTTAACCCTATCAAGATCATTTTGCATTATGGCCTCCCTTTTTTCTTTTAGGGTCTGCATGAGGTCTTCAAAATAAAGAATCAAGAACTTTATTTTCTCCTCAAATGGGGTGAAGCTAGACAAAGGGTCATAGCTAGTGTCAAACTGATGGATAAAATCAAGGGCTTTCTTGTATGCCACCCACTTCTCCTTCCTCAGTTCCTGCTCATCTAGGTTGAACTCATTCCTAATCAAATCCTCTGGAAACTAAAATTGATGAGGCCTACCTCTGCATACTGCTCTTTTCTTGAACATGCCATTGAAGAAGTCCTCAGGTTCTGCACATCTTGACACTATAGTTGATAGCCTATACAGCTTAAATAATTCTTCAAAAAATCTCCATCCACCTTTAGTGATTACAAAATGGTGTGCCATGGTAACAGTTAGAAAAATTGTCCGTTTACCTTTGTTACTCAACTCAGCTTCCTGCACCTCTCCAATCTGTCTTAACAATTCTACAATCCCTATTTTCAATGGGACCTGATAGGGTAGTAAATAAGGGGTGCCTCTAAATCTGAACACTCTAAAAACAATAGACACAGGGTACAATTAGATGTCTCCCCAATTGTGAGCAATCTTGATATCCTCTACAAACTCCTCAGGTCTGATAAACTCCAAAAGAGCCTTAGGGAATCTAGGGTTTTCTCTACACAAGAGGATTCTAATTTTAGATGCAAAGCATCTATCAAAATTTAGATAACTTGCATCCTCCCTATCTAATGATAAAATAGTACTCCACAATTGCATTGGCATCTCCTCTTTATCCTTGACTTTAACTAGGTCCATCTCCTTTGCAAAGTAATCAACACCCTTGAACAGGAACATGTGCATTAACATAGAATACCATCCAAATGGCTTGTCAACCTTACCATTATTGATTCCTACTAGCCCTTTATCAATGGCATCAGCAAGGTATGAAGAATATTCAATTGTAATGGCCAAGGAAGGATTCAAAATTTGTGCAATCATTAGCATATAATGGGTTGGCATATTCTTTTCAGCATCTTCCCCAAATATTTGGCATAAAGCCCAATATATACCCTTAGCCCTCAGGGTAAATAAATTGAGGGAGAATGGTTTCGTTGTGCTAGGGCCTACAACTATTAACCCCCCTATCTTTACAAATAACTCTCTCAATGGGTGACTCCTAAGATGATCCCTTTGTACATTATAAACGTGGGCTAATGATTCAAAGTCAATAGACTCTAACAAATTGGAGGATTCACCGAGTTTAAAAACTTTTCTGAATTCATCTCCATTAATTTCAATGAGGAGTGATCCCTTTATGTTCCTAATGCATCTTGCCACAGAGTCATAATTCTATGCAATCAAGGTTAATAGGTCTATGTCCATAAAAATACCTGGGACCACAAGCTTTCCCACATCTTATTCCCATATGCCATTTGCAGGAGCTGGGGAATTTCTCTTCCCAAATCCAACTTTGAAAAGTCCTAAGCCTGACATTCCTATTTTGGGGTCTCTCAACCAATTACCCTTATCATACAGACCATCTCCAATTTTTAGATGACGGTGTTTGGGTACTAGCTCTTTGATCTTAGCCCCAGAATTGGTGGACATAGTTAGTTGTTCTAAGAAATCATCACATATGTTTCATTCTTGGTAGTTCACCCTCTCGGTTAATTCTCTTCTAGGTGCCATTTTGGACAAGCAACTACACCACTAGCAACTAGCACAGACCTCTGACAAAGTAATTCACACAGCAATATTTGAGAACAAACCAGAGTTATCGAGAAAAGCACAAAAACCTAATTATTTGCGTAAAGAAAATTGCTCTGCAACAATTCGCTATGCAACAAACTTTGATAAAACAACACTAGCAATCAAGTTGATGCAGATTCAAGAAGGCAAGTTGGCATTTAAGTTTTAGGAATTAATTCCGCATGATTTGGCTTTCTTTTTTGAATTGAATTCACCAAATTAAATTCAAAACTGGCTGCAATGGGTCATGATTCCTCTGAGTCTTTCCTCTGTTTCACTCTTTCGCTATTTCGTAGAACATAAAACCTGTGCTCTTTTCCTTCGCAAAGCAATGTTGGCCATTGGATCACAAGAACCTGCATTGTCTTTATCTTTGCTTAATCTCTCTGCTTAAGTTCTGGGCCCTACCTTCTTTTTGCCACTTCGCAATCCTTAACAATCAAGCACTTCTCTTTCGTGAAGCCGTGCCAAATATTAGATCTAACTCAAGTCACCCATCCTTTAACTCCAACTGGGACAGTCGATATTTTTTACTAACAGCGCCTCACCTTGACGGCTAGCGTCTTTCACCATTTCACTGAGGTTAACCTGTGGGCATCTTTGGGCCACGAAACAACGAGAATCATTGGATCAATCCTGAAATGAATGCCTTTTAAGTGGGCCCTGCATCTAGGAACCACTTACTTCACCTTTTCACCTATTAATAAACACCACATGGCAATCAGCCATTAGCCATGGAAACTTGCTTAGGTTCCACTTTGGATCTGCCATGTGCTATCTTTTATTACTCCCATAGAACCACTAGTTACACCTGGGTGGGCCCTTAACAATCTTTTAGAACCACATGTCACTTGACATATCCCTATTGAGCTCCACAAAAGTAGCAGCTACTTTGCCATGTCATACCTACATGTGACTTCCACCTATCTTTCACGACTTCGTGAACACTAACCATCATTCAGCTTGCTGACATGAAATCATGAGAACCGTTGGATCAAAACAGAGTTGATCGGCCTTTACCTCTATGCCTAGCCTACCCTTTGGGCCCACCGGCCTTTTTCACAACTTCGCGATGGCTATCTTGCTTGCGTCTTATTTTCGTGAAACTACGCAAACTGTTAGATCTCAAGAACTTGCTCCTTGCTTAATCTTGTTTAAAACCAGAAGACGTGGGTCCTCTGACTCATCTTTATCTATCTAGAATTTGGTCCATGACGTGTCACCTTCTTACTCACCACTTAAACTAGCTGGACTACTTACTTGGAATGCCATGTCATTTCACTACTTCGCGAAAGATAACTCTCGAGCACCTTTAATCAACGAAACTGCGTTGGCCGTTACATCTCGGGAACTTGTGCGTCTGTTAAGCTTCTTATAAAACTCCTCGCCCGAGCCCATTAACCTTTCTCTACTTCACGAAGAGTAAACCACAAGCATCTCTCAGCCGCAAAGCAATGTGAGTCGTTGATCTTTGCCTGACCTGATCACCTTTTTATTGAAAGAAAATTCTTCATTGCTAGGTCCCGCCAAATCTTTTCGCCACTTCGTGAAGGATAAATTGTGAGCACCTTTTGGTCACGAATCAATGTGGACCGTTAGATCAACAAAAAGCTACGTGATGCTTACAAGGCCTGACGAACATTTAGAAAAGGCAGATTTAAAAGTGGAAATTAAAACATTTGAAGCGACCGCCCAGGTAAATGACAAAAGGGGGGGACACTTTGCACAACTTAAGACCCATTACTTAAGTGAATAAAGTAATGCAAAAATAGAAGCCAGAGGGTTTTTATTAGACATTTGAGTGATTAAAAACTAAAACCATAACCCTTAAAGACCTAGAATAGATTTAGAAGCAACTAATAGCATACCTGACTCAAAATTTCAAAATTTAGCCAATTATGGGAAAAGAAAAACCCATTTCTTAAACAGTGATAACATGGCCTACACCAGACAGCATTGGAGAGGTAAGACATTTCATGGATTGGCTAGTTTTTACTGGAAGAATATCATAAATTTTAGTTTAGTTGGTAATCCTGTGACTAAGACCAAGAGGGGAGATCAGAAGGATTTCAAATGGACCACCGGAGCAAAAAAAGTTTTGAATTATTAAAGCAAAAAGTGACTGAGGAGCCTGTGTTAGCTCTACCTGATTGCAATAAGGTATTCCAAGTGGATTGTGATGCAGTTGGAACATCAATAGGAGTGATTTTGAGTCAACAAGGGAGAGTAATATCCTATTTGAGTGAGAAATTGAATAATGCCTGGAAGAGATATTCAGTGTATGATCAGGAATTTTATGCCATAGTTCAAGCCTTGAAGAAATAGAGACACTACTTGTTGCCTAAGGAGTTTGTGTTGTATACAAATCATCAATATTTGTAGTATTTGAATAGTCACTCTAACTTGAATAAGAGACATATGAGATGGGTAGAATTCTTGTAGAGACACACCTTTGTGTTGAAGCGTAGAAGTGGGAAATCTAACAAAGTTGTTGATGCATTGAGTAGGGGAAGAAATTTGCTGACAAAAATGAGAGTGACAGTATTAGGTTTTGAAGATTTGAAGACATTGTATAATGAAGACCCAGATTTTGTAGAACCTTGGAAATCATGTAGAGAAACTGTTCTGGTTGATAGGAGAAAATGGTTGGATTATTTCATTCAGGATGGGATATTATTCACAGGAGTTTAGTCATGCATACCTAAGAGTTCCATGAGAGACAACCTAATAAAAGAGAAGCACAATGGAGGTTTAGTTGGACATTTTGGCATTGACAAAACACTTACATTGGTGAGTAAGCAGTACTTTTGGCCCCAAATTCATAAGGATGTTAAGAGATATGTGCAGAGTTGTAGATTTGGTCAAGCTGCAAAAGGTAGTAGTCAGAATGTAGGATTGTGTAAACCTTTGAAAGTACCGGTAAGACCTTAGAAGGATATAAGCATGGATTTTTTACTTGGATTGCCTAAGACACTGAGAGTGAATGATTCTATATTTGTGGCAGTGGATAGATTTTCAAAGATGGCTCATTTCATACCTTGTAAGAAGACATCAGATGTATTACATGTAGTAGATTTATTTTTCAAGAAAGTGGTGAGATTGCATGGATTACCTAAGAGAATAGTTTCAGACAGAGACACTATGTTTGTTGGCTATTTTTGGAGAACACTTTGGAAGATGATGAAGATAGATTTGAAGTTTAGTTCTACTTTTCATCCATAGAGTGATGGACAAATAGAAGTAGTTAACTGAAGTTTGATAAACTTGTTGAGATGTTTAGTGGGAGATAAAACTGAGAGTTGGGATTTGATCCTTGCACAAGGAGAGTTTTCCTACACCAATTCAGTGAATAGAAGTACCAGAAAAGCACCTTTTGAGATTGTTATTGGAGTCATCCTAGAGGAATATAATTTTTGAAAGACATTAGTAGTGAAGACCGAAAGAGTTCAAAAGTAGAAGGATTTGCAGATCACATGACAGCATTGCGTATTCAGGTAAAACAACATTTGGAAGACATGAACAACAAATATAAAGAGAAGGCAGATGAGAAGAGGAGAGATAAGGAATTTGGAGTTGGCGATGAAGTGATGGTATATTTGATAAAATAGAGATTCCCAGTTGGAACATATAATAAGTTGCAGATGAAGAAGTTTGGACCCTATAAAATTTTGAGAAAGTTCAGTTATGGAAATGCTTATGAAGTAGAGCTACCAAATAGTCTAAGTATTTCACATATATTCAACATTGCAGATCTTCATGAGTACCATGAACCATAATTTAGTAAGGACAATATTGTAGACCTTGAGAAACAAATGCCCTGAAAGGAACCAGATCAAATTGAAGAGATTTTGGACACTAGAATTGGGTGTAGTACCTAGAACAATCAGTACAAATAATATCTTGTGAAGTGGAATAGCATACCAGTTGAAGATCCATCTTGGATTTCTTAGGTAGAGGTAGATCGGCTTGGTTTCCCTCTAACCCTAGCAAAGTTAGTGTTGGTATTATGGATGACTTTGTCATGTGTTGCATTGGTTTTGTCATTGATGTCAACACTTATCTTTCAGGAGGTTTACATTGTTGATTTAGCATTCTCGTTATATTGGTTTGTTGATGAACTGGCACATTGTGGTCTCGGTATAGATATTGGCTTATGCACAATTACTAGTATATGTTTTGCCGATAGCTCAGGAAGTTGATGATGACATGCTATCATTTGGAAATCATTTGGTTATGTCGAAGACATGGATTGGATGTTTACATTTGGCATTTTGTATATTGGACTGATCGGGTTCACATATTTGCCTTGATCGACAGATAGGTCCAGGTTATGAACCTGCATAAGAAAACATGTTTGAGATCAGCACGACACGTTTTGGAAATGATTTATTGATTGGATAATGTGTAAATGTATTGAGGTTGACATATTGTATTACACCAAGACTTATTTTGTAATTGATTTAAATGTAATATCTTTTGGGAGTCAACCTAATGGTTAGGTCTTAGGTTTTGTATAAATAATTGTATGATCTTATTTGGAAGAAGTGTGTCTATGTGTTGAGATTATTGTGAAGAGCACAAACAAGTAGATCCTTGTGTGAATCACGCAGATGTCATCTGAAGGTTGAAGGAAAGAATGTTAAAGGTCATGAAGGTGTTTAGTCCTCATGCGCAGAGCTTAAACAGGTACTAAATTTGGAATTGAAGATGCTAAATTAAAATAGTACATTGATTATTAGATTTAACCATGCAACTGTGTAGTCAGTGAGACTCCTAATTTTGTGATTGAGCAGTGAGCTCTAGGCAGTTGGCCTTTCTACACGTGTAGACCCCATTATTGTATTCACATACTATGTAGAGTAGTATCATCTGATTGTGGGTAAGGTTTCCCACCATGGTTTTTCCCCTTACAGGGTTTCCACATCAAAATCTTTGTGTCATGTGTTGTGGATTTTTTTTCTTTATGTTTCATGCATTAAGTTGTATCAGTACTACTATAACTGTTAATCTATTTTACTGACACTGAGTTTTAAAATGGAGTAATCTATTTTGGGTTGAAATTTATTGACAACTGATTCACCCCCCCTCTCAGTTGTCCTTCCCGGTTCCTAACAATTGGTATTAAAGCATAGTCCTCTTTTTTGTAGAAGCCTAACAGCTTGAGGAGATCCTATGGCAACAAATATCTTCAGGAAGGACAATCCCAAACTTGATGGAACCAACTATGGTATATAGAAGATTAGAATGGAGACACATCTAAACTACATTGGAAGAGAGATATGGGATGTTACAAAGAATGGCTATGTTTCTCCTAATCAGAATAACCCTAATCCGCCAACCTTGGATAAAGACTTGGAGAATGATTGCAAAGCAAGAGAAGCACTTCTAAGTGCATTATCAGATCAAAAAATCATGGTATTATCAGATAGATCTTCCGCAAAAGCTATTTGGGATAAACTGGAAACATTGAATGAAGGAGATTCCACTGTCAAAATTGAAAAAATGGCATGTTATTGTGTCAAGTATGAAAATTAAAAAATGGAAGAGGATGAAAGAGTTTCTGCATTTATGGAAAGAGTTAATGAAATTGTTTTAGTAATACAATATTGTGGAGGATCTTTAAGTGAAGATGAAATTATTTCTAAAGTTTTAAGACCTTTGCCACCGGCTTACAAAATGAAAGTGACAAGTATTAATGAGTTGAGAACAATGCCTAATACATCAGTATCTAGAAATACATTGGCTGGAAAACTTTCACCATTTGAGCTTGAAGAAATTGGTCTTGCTACTATAGTCAAGAATGATATAGCCTTCAAAGAATCATCATCATCATTTGACAAATCTGATTGGAAAGCACTTTATGCAAAATAACTTGAAGATATCAAAAGAGAAAATGAAGAACTTGAAGAACTTGAAACACTATTTCCGAGGAAGATGCCTAAAGGTCCAGCAGGAAGTAAGTATGAAGGTAAGGCACCTTTCAAATGTTTTAATTGCAATAAAGTTGGTCATATGGCATCTAGGTGTCCTAATAGACATTCAAGACTAAGAGATGGGGAAAAGAGAACATATAAGGCCAACCCTTAATCTCAGGGATACAAATCTAAGAAAAATAGAGATAAGTCATGTTAATATGCAAATGAAGGTGTTACAAATGATTTCGATGAAGATCCATCAGATAGTGGATGGGCATTTGTTGCAATAAAAGAAAATCAATGGACACCTGTTGTCAAACTAATAGAGTAGGCATTAGCAACAAAAATTGAAAAAAAGGATGAATGGATAATTGATAGTGGATGCTTGCATCATATGATTGGTGATAAAATCAAATTATTATCATTATAGGAATATCATGGAGGTCAAGTAATATTTGGAGATGATAAAGCTTGTTTGATCAAAGGAAGAGGCAATGTATCTTTGGATGATAAGCACAATACTGACAATGTTTATAATGTTGAATGTTTAAAGAATAATCTTTTGAATTTTGGTGAGTTAGTGGAAAAAGGATTTCAATTACAATTCAAGAATGGAAAACGAAAAATCATAGATCAAACTGGATTGGAGATTGCAACCGGTAATCAGACTAAAGGTAATATCTTTCATTTGAATACCAGCAATAAGACATGTTTGATTACTCAGATTGATGAAAGGGTTATGGAATAAAAGACTCTGTCATGTGAATTTTAATTGCATTGTAAAGATCAGTTCAACCAAGGAAGTAAAGGATTTACCTAAAATTGTGAAACCTCATAATCCATTATGTAAGGAATGTCAAATGGGAAAGCAAGTTAGAACAACATTTAAGAGCATTTCTGAGAAATCCAATAATATTCTTGATTTAATTTAGACTCATTTATGTGATCCATCAAGAACAAGAAGTCCTCAAGGTGATAGATACTTTATGCTAATAATTGATGATTATTATAGAATGTGTTGGGCTACTTTTCTCAGGGAGAAATCAAAAGCTTTTAGGAGATTCAAGATATACAAGGAAATCGTAGAGAATGAAACTGACAAGAAAATAAAATGTTTGAGATCTGATCAAGGAGGAGAATTCACATCTAGGGAATTCAATGCATACTGTAAAGGGCATGGAATCAAAAGACAACTATCAGCACCTCGGACACCCCAGTAGAATGGAGTTGTGGAAAGAAAGAACAAAACTATACTAGATGCAACAAGAACCATGTTAATGGAAGCAAATCTACCTCATATGTACTGGAGAGAAGCAGTAAATAAAACAATTTATATGAATGATGTTATGATATTTTCTCTTCATTATGCTGATGCAATGATAAATGTTTTTGATTTTTGATTTTGATAACCTTGGATGCAACTGAAAATGATTACTAACTTAAATGATGCAAATGTAATGATCTATCATGGGAATGCAAATGAATGGTTATATAATATGTTATTCAAATGTTTTTGATGTTTTAGATGTAATGCTTATAATGATTATGAATCTAAGTGCAAAGATTTTACTAAATGATCTTTAATGAAATGATAATGAAAACAATAATGATGGTACACTACATGATTAAATGAAATGCACTTAATTGAATGTAAACAAATGCAATGATTAAAATGCAACTAAATGAAATGGATGATGAATAAAATGATTCAAAAAATGCACCTACAATGATCAAATGCAAATTGTTTTTGTTTGTCCAAGTATACTCAATCTTTATTTGTGACCATTGATCTATGAATGAAATAAAATTCTTATAATGCAAATAAATAATGAGCTAATCTAAAAATGATTTAACTAAAAATGATACTGCCATTATTCATATGTTGTCTTGTAATAGTACTTGATTTCATCATTGAGCTTTAAAATGTTGTAAGAAAATACAAATAACTTGACATGAAGATTAAAGCTGACCTGAGTATTTCTTGCATGGATTTTGATATAGAAAGGTTATAGAAGCAACTTGATATAATGAATCAAGTTGACATGAGTATGTCTTGTAGAACAGAGAAGTATTATCCCCTTTCATGCATGACTTGGAATGTCCTCAATATTTTTCCAATCATATCCTTAGACAAGTACATACTTTAGTAAGAGATAAACCACAGATAGCAATCAAAGAAAATAATCATGACTCATCATAACTTCTCTATTCATGGACATCCTTGAGTCGCATAGAGTACATGATTAGCAATGAAATCAAGAAATAAACACTGAATCTCACATGTCATTCACATGTTCTCATGGTCATTAACTGATATAATCATTTGGATGAATGATCATTGATAATCCTTTATTACTTACTAGTTGATTCTTCATTTTCTAAATTTCACGATTCAGGTGTCATAAGATGCCTTGATCTTCGCTACTTTGTTGCTCGTTATTTGTTTCAAAACCCTAGGTATTTTTGGTTTTTCTAAGTTTTCAGAATGTTTTGGATTTTCAAAGATTCAAAAGATCACCTTAGCAAAAGGAATTAGGATTTTGCCCCCAGCGGAAACAAAAATTTATTATGGATGTATGAATTGATCAAGATCCAAACCATGGTGGGATATAAATGCAAACTGATTGATTTTGATTATATCTAAGACAGTGACTACGAAAAGTATGTCAAAGATTGATAGCTGTTGGTAAGCTTCATATTTTTTGCTAATGGTTCAGAGCAATGGATTTGAAAGATGGAATGGATAAGCTAAAATAGATGGAAGTGATAAATGTGATAGGATGGAGTGGATAGGTGCACAAAGTTATCTCATAGATGGAAGAACCCACTTTTTTAGATAGCACTTGTTTACCAAGCTTTCACCGTCTAAATTTATTGCATTTTTTTTTTAATTTTTTTTTTTGCTTTTTAGGGATTTTCTACTTTTCTGATTTTTATTGATTTTTTCAGGACTCTATATGCTTTTTATTGATTTTTTCCAGGACTTTATATCTTAAGCATAGAACTTATTGAGATGAATAGAATTGATAGGTTCATCAAACCAATCACCTTCAAGGGTAGATAATTTGTATGCTCCTGAGCAATATGCTACTACTATGACAAAAGGTCCTAGCCAATTTGGTTCAAATTTACCCTTCTTTTCTTGGTCTTGCTGATTTATTGGATTCTCCGTTAGAACTATATCTCCAATCTGAAAAATGTGTGGCTTGAATCTATGATTATAACTTCTTTCCATTCTTTGTTGATTTACTTTCAAATGATCTGTTCAAGTTCTTGGAGTCTACAGACTTGTTGTTCTTCCTCTAGTATAAGACCTTTCAAGGAAACCCATAGAGAAGGTATCTCTACTTCTATGAATAATATGGCTTTTGATCCATAGACTAAGGAATATGGAGTTGCCCCTGTTGGTGTGTCAATGCCGGTTCGGTATGCCCAAAGAGCGGGATTCAGCTGAATGTGCCAATCTTTTCTAGCTTCATTGACTGTTTTCTTGAAGATTTTCAAGATAGTCTTGTTTGATGCCTCAAATTGACCATCTCCTTATGGATAATATGGAGTAGAAAACCTATGTTGGCTATGAAATTTCTAACATATTTCCTTCACATCTTGATTCTTAAATGGTCATCCATTGTCTATGATAATGGTCATAGGAACTCCATAGCGACATATTATATAATTCAAGATGAATGATGATTTTTTTTTCATGTCACTTTTGTCAGAGGAACTGCTTCAATCCATTTAGTGAAATATTTAGTAGTAGTCAAAATGAATATATGTCCATTAGAGGATGAAGGATTTATCTTTCCTACCAAATCAAGGCCCCATTGAGAAAATGGCCATGATCCAGCCATAGGATACAATTCTTGTGCTAGCACGTGAATGAGATTCCCATGGATCTAACATTGTTTGCATTTCTTGGCATATGTGAATGAATCTCTCTCCATAGTAGGCCAATAGTAACCCATGTGAAGAAGTTTCTTAGCCACTATTAATCCACTTGAGTATGTGCCACAAATACCCGCGTGAACTTCATTAAGAACTTTCTTAGATTCTTCTTTTTCAAGACATCTCAATAAAGTACTAGCTAGACCTCACCTATATAAGGTATCGACAATAATAGTATAGAGAGATGAATAACAGATAAATTTTCTTCTTTGATTGTAGGATTGGATGTTTGCATTCTGCGTTTTGCATATTGGACTGATCGGGTTCACATATTTGCCTTGATCAGTAGATAGGTCCAGGCTATGAACCGGCATAAGAAAACATGTTCCAGATCAGCACGACATGTTCTGGAAATGATTTATTGATTGGATAATGTGTAATGTATTGAGACTAACATATTGTATTGCACTTAGACTTATTTTGTAATTGATTTAAATGTAATATCTTTTGGGAGCCAAACTAATGGTTAGGTCTTAGGTTTTGTATAAACAATTGTAAGATCTTATTTGGAAGAAGTGTATGTATGTGTTGAGATTATTGTGAACAGCGAAAACAAGAAGATCCTTGTTCAAATTAGGTAGATATCATCTAAAGGTTGAAGGAAATAATGTTAAAGGTCATGAAGGTGTTTAGTCCTCATGCATAGAGCTTAAACTGGTACTGTATCTGACATTGAAGATGCTAAATTTAATTAGTACATTGATTATTAGATTTAACCATCCAACTGTGTAGTCAGTGAGACTCCTAATTTTGTGACTGAGTAGTGAGCTCTAGGTGGTTGGCCTTTCTGCATGTGCAGACCCCATTATTGTATTCACATACTATCTGCAATAGTATCATCTGATTGTGGGTAAGGTTTCCCATTGGGGTTTTTCCCCTTACATGGTTTCCATATCAAAATCTATGTGTCATGTGTTGTGGATGTTGTTTTTCTTTTTGTTTCATGCATTAAGTTGTACCCATATCACTATAACTATTAATCTATTTTACCGGCACTGAGTTTTAAGTTGGAGTAATATGTTTTGGGTTACAATTTATTGACAACTGATTAACCCCCCCCTCTTAGTTGTCCTTCCTGGTTCCTAATAGTGAGAGGCTCACTTTTTCTTTAACCTCAGATGTCTGATGTAGGAGCATCCCAAGTTCATAGCAATCTTGCATCTACCAAAAACATTTTACTTTATGTTTTGTTTCCAGTTTCACTTTTCTTTCTGTGTATCCCGGTTTTGGCTCACTAGATCCTGTGGAGTTGGATTCTACTTGATGACTTGATCATCTTTCTTGCACTCAAACGACATCTCATTTGGATCACTTTCCAACAAGATATCACTATCAGTTTCCATGATAGTTTCTTGTTACCAGTTGTTCCTTTGTCACTGGTTGCTTGAGACCTATTCTGGTGATCTACCAAAACCTACTCCAAAGATGACAAATCCTTGAGCATTGATCTTGATGTTTCTTGGCATGTGGCCGACCTTCTACATTTTATCCTTTGGATTTTCTAGAGGAATCTCTTGGTGGAGGTCAACCTTGTTCATTTTTCACATTAGGTCTTGTTCTTTGGGTTTTGATCGCTTTTGGTCTATCTTGATCCTTTGGATTGATATACATATTTGTAATCATGCTTTACAATCTAATCAATGAGAGTCAATCAGAGTTTTAGATAGATAGACTGTGCCTAGAAAATAGATCTTTCATTTCAAGTTCCTGGTTGTGACCTATTCTACAAGGCCTTTGTGCTAGTATGTTGTAACCTGATTGTTACTGGTTATATGTAACCAAATTTTATTTAATAAATCAATTTGTCCTGCATTGCCTCCATCACATCTGTGTGTTTTCGTTGTGTTTACTCTTGCTGACCGGTCTTGACTGATCTCCTTGAGGCCCCTCCTCATCGGTGACTGCTTCAATTTTAATGAGAATTTTAAAGATATACCATTCACTAAGATCCCATGAAATGAGAACAAAGTGGCAGATACAATGCCTACAATAGCATCTCTTTTGTAGAACCAAGAGAATCAACAACGTTACAGATTCCTGGTGGAAGATATCTTGCATCCTATTGTTGAATCCAAGAATAACCACATGATTTTCAACATATCCTTATATAGCCAAAATTATTGATATCTAAAGGAGAATATCCTTTCCCTTAACCTATCCCGCAATCAGGAAAGAAATTTTATCCATCAGTCATCCCACTATACTATCATTATTGATACCTTATATAGACGAGGTCTACATAGCACTCTATTGAGATGTCTTGAACAAGAGGAATGTGAGAAAGTTCTCAATAAAGTCCATGCAGGTATTTGTGGCATGCATTCAAGTGGTTTAACGCTGGCTAAGAAACTTATTCGATTGGGTTACTATTGGCTATGGAGAGAGATTCATTTACATATACCAAAAAATGCAAAAATTGTCAGATTCGTGAGAACCTCATCCACGCACTAGCACAAGATTTACATCCTATGGCAGGATCATGACCATTTTCTTAATGGGGTCTTGAGCTAGTGGGTATGATAGATCCTTCATCTTCTAATGGACTTTGACTGCTAGTGAGTATTTCACTAAATGGATTGAAGTAGTGCCTTTGACAAAGGTGACAGGAAATAAAATATCATCATTTATCTTGAACTACATAATCTGTATCTATGGAGTGCCTATGACCATCATCACTGTTAATGTGAGGCCATTTAAGAATCAAGATGTGAAGGAACTATGTGAGAGATTCCATATCCTGTTGGGATCCAAGAACATTGAGACGGGGGGGTTAATCAGTGTTCTACCAGAATGATTAAATTTAACCTTATTAACACAACAACTCGGCAACTAGTAAACATAAAAGTAGATAACAATAAGTAACAATGCAACCTCATAGATGAACAACATAACACCATAGGTATATATGTGGAAAAACTCAATGAGTAAAAACCATGGTGGTATTGGAGACCCACAATATCTATCCATTAATTAGATGAATAAATATTACATATAAGGGGCTTGCACATGCAGGAAGGCCAACAAACTATAGCACATTTCTCATCACAAAAGGAGTCTCATTGAGTACAAAAAACGTTAGACTACAATTTGGAATGAAGATTGAACTGCTAGAATAACATCTCCTATTCCTGAGTACAGTTCTAGTTTAAGCTCAATGACAAAAGTCTTAAACCTATAACACAAACCCAATTCCATCACCTATGATTGCCAAAACCTTTTTCATATGATTACAACTGTATTCGCACACAGATAGTCCCATAACCCCCACGCCATGATCTACAAAGTGATCTTACATCATATTTATAGCAACCCGGGACCTAAATAATTAGGTCGGCCACCTAAAAGATACTTCGATAAATCCATTACATAAAGCCACAAACCAATGATAATCCAAGTCAGCCTAAGATAGAAATAACATTAACCAAACAATAAATCCAACTGGTAATGCATCGGGAGCATCCACCAACACGTTACATACACTAGTCCATAGCCTAGCAGAATAAGACTGGACCTAAAATAGGTCACCATAAGCCAAATGAAATACCACCAATCAGCTAGAACATGAACAAGATAACCATCAACATCTTGAAAACCTTCTAGAAGTGACACCAACACCACTTATCAAATCCATCAAAAGATCTTCAATAAAGCTTTGTCGGTAGAACCCTTACCAGTAACCAAAAGGCTTACTAGAACATATGATAGCTTTCAGATAACCAAATCCTAAGCCAACTGAATGTGACACACATATGAATAACATAAATGACCTAACCAAACCAATTCCACCAATTGGAACATACCAGAGAAAAACTTCCTAATCATCATCAAAGTCCAACCACTCTACCAAAACCTGGTAGATAACTAAAGAACCTAGTGTTGACATCAATGACAAACATCAATGCGACACATAATCAGTTCCTCTGAATTTCCAACATATCCAACATAGGTTTTCTACACCATATTACCCATATAGAAACTATCAAGTTGAGGCTTCAAACAAGAAAATCCTAAGGATCCTAAAGAAGATAGTCAATGAAGTTGGTAAAGACTGGCATATTCAGCTAAATCCTGCTCAATGGGCATACCGAACCAGTATTTGCACACCAATGGATGAAGCTCCATATTGTCTAGTCTATGGATCATAAGCCATATTACTAGTAGAAGTAGAGATACCTTCTCTATGGGTATCTTTAAAAGGTCTTATCCCAAAGGAAGAACAACGTGTCTCTAGGCTTCAATAACATGAGTTGATTTAGGAACATCACCAAAATGCTTTAGATCATTTAAAATCATACCAACAGAGGATGGTGAGAAGCTAAAACCATAGAGTTAAGCCAACAATTTTTCAGATTGGAGATCTAGTCCTAAGAGAAAATCCATGCAATCAGCAAGATCGAGAAAAGAAAGGTAAATTTGAGCCAAACTGGTTGGGTCCCTTTATCATGGTAGCAACATATGGTTCAGGAGCATACAAATTATCTACATAAGAAGGTGATTGGTTCAATGAGCCTATCAATACTATGCATTTGAATAAATTCTATACATAAAAGTATCAACATAAAATAACAAAAAATAGTTAAATATTTAAAAAAGCCTAAAATTCAGAAATGCAACAAAAATCCCTAAAAAGCATAAAAAGAAAAATACAAAAACACTATAAAAGAGTGAAAACAGTACATTTATTTTTAATATGGAAATAATGCAATAAATTTAGATGGTGAAAACCTGGTAAACAGGCGCTATTTGAAAGTGGGTTTCTCCATCTATGAGATCACCTTTCGTATCTATCCATCCTATCGCATCTACCCATCCTATTGCATCCATCTATCCTGGCATATTCATTTCATCTTTCACATCCATTGCTTTGAACCATTAGTAGGAACTATGCATCTTATCAACAGTTATCAATCTTTGACATACTTAGCATAGTCACTATCTTGGATTTTATTGTTGGTATTTCAGTATGGTTTTGTCATTGATGTCAACACCTATCAACACTTATCAACTCTGGCACTTTGGAGAATCAGCAATGTTCACCGGCAAGCAAGTGACTTATGCACAATCACTGATATCTAGTATACTGACATGATATATTATTCACCAACACTTGGAATGGCATGGAAAACATCTGGTTATGTCGAAGACATTGTTTGGACACTTTGTCTTAGAGATATGTTCATTGGTATATTCATATTTGCATATTTATTGTTACCGACAAATAGGTCCAGAATAAGCACCGACAGGCTTATCTATTCTAGATCAACATGACACGCTTTGGAGATGATTTATTATTGTTGTAAATGCATTAAGCTGACATGTTGTATTAGTTATTGCATCAGTTGTTGAATTACTTACAAATTGATTTTATTGTAATATATTTTAGAGCCGACCTACTAAAATTGGTCTTAGGTTATGGTATATATATAAGATCTTATTTGTAAGATCAGATATGTGAATGTGTGAAAGATAATAATTTAGTATATGCAAGAATAAGTAGAGCTATACATGCAGACATCATTTGAAGGTGAAACAAGGTTTTTGTGAAGGCATATCAGAATTGAACTGGTACTGAATCCAACATATGAAGATGCTATTTTCAGCATTACATCATTATTGGATCTAACCATCCAATTGTAGTCAGTGTGACTCCTATTTGTGTTTGAGCAGTGAGCTTTAGGCACTTGGCCTTTTTGCATGTGTAGACCCCATTTGTATACACATACTATCTGCAGTAGTATCATCTGATTGTTGGTAAGGTTTCCCACCATGGTTTTTCCCTTTATAGGGTTTCCACGTACAAATATTGGTGTTATGTGTTGTGGATGTTATTGTCTTTCTGTTTCATGCATTAATCTTTATTGGTACTGTAAATAACTGATTAAATTGTCTACCGGCATAAAGTTTGGTTTACCAGCATTAAGCATAAAGGTTGGTTAAGTTGTTTTTGGTATAAATTTATTTGACAACTGACTCAGCCCCCCCCTCTTAGTTGTCCTCGGGACCTAACAATTGGTATCAGAGCCTAGTCCTCTTTTTGTAGAAGTTTAGCAACTTGAGGAGATCCAATGTCTACTAACTATTTCAGTAAAGACAGTCCTAAACTTGATGGAATGAACTATGACATATGGAAGATCAAGATGGAGATGCATCTGAACTGTATTGGAAATGATATCTGGGATGTTACAAAGAATGGCTATACTGCTCCTACTCCGGGTCAGCCTAATCCGCCAAATCTGACTAAAGATGAAGAAAACAATTGCAAAGCAAGAGAAGTACTTTTGAGCGCATTATCAGATCTGCAAATCATGGGATTATCAGATAGGTCTACTACAAAAGCTTTTTGGGATCATTTGGAAACATTGAATGAATGAGATTCCATAGTCAAAATTGCAAGACTTGAAAGCTTCCGCGTCAGGTATGAAAATCTGAAAATGGAAGAAGATGAAAGGATTTCTGCTATTATGGAAAGAGTTAATGAAATTGTTTTGGGTATTAAATGTTGTGGAGGAACCTTAAGTGAAGATGAAATTGTTTCAAAAATTTTAAGAGGATTGCCACCGACATACAAAATGAAAGTTATTGCTATAAGTGAGTTAAGAACAATGCCTAGTACATCAGTAACTAGGGATACATTGATTGGAAAACTTTTAACTTTTGAAATTGAGGAATTTGGTCCTATTGCTACTATAAAGACAGATTTAGCTTTTAAGGCATCAACATGATCTGCACCATCATTTGACAAATCTAATTGGAAAGCCTTTTATGCAAGAGAACTTGAGGAAAGTAGGAGAGAAAATGAAGAACTTGAAGAGCTTGAAGCACTATTTGCAAAGAAAATGTCTAAAGGTCCAACTGGAAGTAAGTATGAAGGTAAAGCTCCCTTTAAATGTTTTAACTATAATAAGGTTGGTCATATGGCTTCAAGATGACCTGACAGACATGCTAGACTAAGAGAAAAAGCTAGACAAACATACAAGCCTAACCCTAAATATCAGAGATATAGATTTAAGAAGAACAAAGATAAATCTTGTTATCTTGTTGATGAAGGAGTCACTGATGATTCTGATGAGGATCCGATAGACAATGGATGGGTTTTTGTTGCTATAATAGAAGATCAACCGACACCTACTATTCAACTGGTAGAGCAGGCCCTGACAGCTAAAGTTGAAGTTAAGGATGAATGGATCATTAATTTAGGATGTTCACATCACATGACTGGTGATAAAGGTAAATTCTTGAACTTTCAGGAATATAATGGAGGTTTAGTAAGATTTGGAGATGATAAAGCTTGTTTGATCAAAGGAAAAGGTACAATATCTCTTGATGGTAAGCATAATACTGACAATGTTTACTATGTAGAAGGTTTAAAGCATAATCTTTTAAGTGTTGGACAATTAGTTGAGAAAGGATTTCAATTACAATTCAAAAATGGAAAATGTAAAATTATGAAGAGAACTGGTTTGGAAATCGCAACCGGTAATCAAACTAGAGGAAACATCTTTCATTTGAATAACAATGAAAAGCATGATTAATTGCACATATTGATGAAAGTTGGCTATGACATAAGAGACTATGTCATGTAAATTTTGATTGCATGGTAAAAATTAGTACTACTAAGGTTGTTAGAGATTTACCTAAGATTGTTAAACCCCACAATCTGGTATGTAAGGAATGTCAATTTGGAAAACAAGTCAGAGCATCTTTTAAAAGTATTCTAGAAAAATTCAATAATGCTCTTGACTTAATTCATACTGATTTATGTGGTCCAACTAGAGCTAAAAGCTTACAAGGTGATAGATATTTCATGCTAATCATTGATGACTATTTTAGAATGTGTTGGGTTACTTTTCTTAGAGAAAAATCAGAAGCACTTTAGAAGTTCAAACTATTCAAAGCAATGGTAGAAAATGGAACCGACAAGAAAATCAAATGTCTGAGATTAGATCAAGGAGGTGAATTCACATCTAAGGAATTTGATACATTCTATGAAGTGAATGGAATCAGAAGATAATTGTCAACACACTGGACACCACAACAAAATGGAGTTGTAGAAAGGAAAAATAGAACTATCTTGGATGCAGCTAGAAGTATGTTATCAGAAGCAAATCTATCATATGTATATTGGAGAGAGGCAGTAAGTATAGTGGTCTATACATTCAACAAAGTTCACATCAAAGGTGAAACCAGTAAGAATCCTCATGAATTATGGTTTGCTATTACTCCTACTCTTAAATATTTCAGAATATTTGGAAGTAAATGCTATATTAGAAGAGATAAGTATATTGGTAAATTTGATCCTAGAAGTGATGAAGGAATATTTCTTAGTTATTCATCTAAGAGCAAGGCATATAGATGTTTTAACACAAGATTGCAGAAAATTGCTGAGAGTACAAATGTGAAGATTAATGAACAGTTTAGAGGAACTTCAAGGTATATAGACTCTAAACTGGTAATTGAAATACTGATAAATGAACCTACATTGAACCCACTGGCATAGAACAAAGATGTAGTTACACCAGTATCATCCGGAAATTCCACTGTAACTGAGGAACAACAACAAATGAAGACACCATGGTATGTAAGATTGAATCACTCTAAAAATCAAATAATTGGGAACAAGTATTAAGGAGTTATGACAAGAGGAAGATTGGCAAATGAAGAGGTTTGTCTTATTTCTCAAATTGAACCATCATCAATTAATGAGGCATGTGAATATAAGCACTAGGTTAAAGCTATGGAAGAGGAACTAGAGAAAATTGAAAAGAATAACACATGGACATTAGTTCCTCGACCTAAAGAAAAAAATGTGATTGGAACAAAATGAGTATTCAGAAACAAACTTAATGAAGATGGGAAGGTAATCAGAAATAAAGCAAGACTAGTGTGTAAGGGATATTCTCCGAAAGAAGGAATTGATTATAATGAAACCTTTGCATGGTTATGTAGAATTGAGGTAGTCAGATTATTCTTGGCTTTTGCAGCACACAAGAATTACAAAGTATATCAAATGGATATTAAATGTGCATTTTTGAATGGAGATCTTGAAGAAGAAGTTTACATTGAACAACCTGATGGATTTTCTTTGACATATAACAAAGATATGGTTTGCAGGTTATGGAAAGCTTTGTATGGGTTTAAGCAAGCTCCAAGAGCTTGGTATGCTAGATTGGATAAATATCTTTTGAAAATAGGATTTTCTAAAGGTAATGCTAATAGCAACTTATACTATAAAATGAATAATGATGACATCTTGGCTATAGAAGTTTTTGTTGATGTTATAATCTTTGGAGGAGAAGATGAATTATGTAAAGACTTTTCTATTGAAATAAAACAAGAATTTGAAATGTCTATGATTGGAGAGATAAAATTCTTTTAAGGATTGCAGATCTCACAGACTGACAAAGGTATATTCTTCAGTCAATCCAAGTACTTGAAGGAGTTACTAAAGAAATTTGGGATGGAAAACTCTAAACCAGTAAGCACACCTATGACTACAAATGACAAATTATCACTAAGGGATGAATCTACACCTCTTAATCCAACTAGGTACAAATCCATGATAGGAGGGCTACTGTATTTGACACAAACCAGACTTGATATTATGAATGCAGTATGTATTGTTTCAAGATTTCAGAGTAATCCTAGAGAAAATCATGAATCAGTAGTAAAAAGGATTTTCCGATACTTACAAGGCACTACAAATCTTGGTTTATGATATCGTAGAGATGAAAACTTTGAATTATGTGCATACACAGATGCAAATTGGGCAAGAGATGTGGATGACAAAAAAAGCACCACCAACGGAGCATTTTTTCTTGGAAATAGATTAATTTCTTGGCTGAGTAAGAAACAAAGTTGCACATCCTTATCAACAGCAGAATTAGAATATGTTGCAGCAACAACTAACTGTACACAAGTATTATGGCTTAAGCAAATGTTGAAGGACATCAAGGTAAAATTCAAGGAACCTATAACTATCTATTGTGATAACACTGCAGCAATTGATATATCTAAGAATTCGATACTACATTCTAAAACTAAACATGTTTTTATCAAACTGAATTTTCTGAAAGACAATGTTGAAGCAAAAGAAGTAAAACTGGTTTATGTGAATACTAAAGAGTAGATTGCAGATATTTTCACTAAGCCTTTGCCTAAGGAGACTTTTGAATATCTCAAAGATCATCTTGGGATCATACCCCACCAGTAGAGACTTAGACAGTTGATGTTTGTCATCAACTGGCAGAATTAACAGAAAAATCTTTTTCTGGCTTTGATGATGAGAGCTACTTCTCAGGGGGAGTAGTTGTTATACTGAATTGGTTGGTATTTTGTATTTGAACCTAGTTTTACTTTGGCATTTGATGTCAAAGGGGGAGAGATTGATATGGAAAAACACAAGGAAAATACATGTTACTCTCAGGGGGAGAGATTGATATTTTGAGAGAGAATGATTGCTCTCTGTATCTGAATTTTGATTTCTAGTTTTGATCTCTTTTGGGAGATTGTTGGTTTCTGGTATTTGGCATTTCTCTTTTGGCACTTTAATGGTTTTTCCATCTTGTGTTGCCATGAATGCCAAAGGGGGAGATTGTTGGTATTTTGGTATGGTTTTGTCATTGATGTCAACACATATCAACACTTATCAACTCTGGCACTTTGGAGAGTCGACGATGTTCACTGGCAAGCAAGTGACTTCTGCACAGTCACTAGTATTTGGTATATCGATAGGATATGTTGTTCACCGAAACTTGGAATGGCATGGAAAACATTTGGTTATGTCGAAGACATCTTTTGGACACTTTGTCTTGGAGATATGTTCATTGGTATATTCATATTTGCATATTTGTTGTTACCGACTGTAGCGTCCTAAAATTGCGACACTTGCAATTTCAACTGCATTTCGGTCTTCACGATGGCGACGCAACACGTAACCTGAATGGAGACCCCGAAACCTGATTATGACACTAAAAACTGCATTTGCTTGCACCCTGGCCTGAACCTCCTTTGTCCTGGGAGGTGGGACCAGAGCGCCTAGCGCCCTGGTCCCTGGCCCTATTTTGGGCCCGGTCTCCTATGGGGTCTCGGGTCTTTTTGTTTGCAATTTGGAAATTAACTTTCCTGGTCGGCCTAAGGTCAGGAAAATTAGTCTATTAACCCTAATTGGCAAGTATATAAATGGCATTTTCCTCTTTCATTCGATATGATGGAAAAAGCGTGGAAACTATACTCAAGCATTCAAGCATTCAAGCATTCTTTCAAGCAATTGATCATTCTAAGTCTCCATTTAAGGCTAAGTGTTGCATTCAAGACAAGGATTCAACCATTCAAGAGGAGATCACATACTACATGCTACATACAACATACAACAATACAACAAACAACAACATCTATACCTTCGCACATAAGGATACAAACATCCTTACAACAAGGTATTAGTACTTGTTTTACATTACATTTACAACATTTCTCATTTCTTGGTTAATTCCAAAACTGGGGTTTGACCTAAGGGCAAACCCCTAATCCCTAACCCCCCAATCGTCTTCGCTTTTCTGTGTGTAGGTTGCAGGTACGTGGCTGAAATTGAAGATCTATAATCCTTGTGCAGAGACGAACAGATCCCCCTTCGTTTTGCGGATTTTTCGGAGGACTATGTGCACGCCGGGCGCCATCGTCCCGTCAACTTTTGCTCAAATTTGTAAGACAGCGCCGTCTCGACATTTTACTACTAATTCCAGGTCCACAGCTTCATATCATATCCCTAACTCAGTTTATAAGAGAATCTTTCTCACTTTCTATGCATTCCTAGTTCAATCTTCCCATCTACATTCTTTACAAAAGAGGGTATCCTTGCTATCACAACCCTTGAAACACATTTAGCATCCAATCTTGCATTGTGTGGGATTAGATCTTATGGGTTTCAACCCCTCTTTTGAATGTAAAGTCTCTCCCCTAAGTGAAAACCATCAACCCTAGTGATCTCCCTTCTCTCTCCTCGGAGTTGGAAGAGGGGAGAGCAACTAGGGTTCGATCGCGATTTTCCGCTTTATATTTTGGTGAACCCGACATGAACATCCTTTCTGATTATTCATAGTTAGATCTGAAAATTGGATTCCTTGATTACATTTTCCATGTTTGATCTTTTGCAAAATTTTAGAGGTTAATTGCATAAAAACCCTAAATTTTCTTTTTAAGTAATCAAACTTGTGAAATGTTTAATTGTTAATGCTTGTTTCAGATCTGCCCTTCTATTACAAATGATCAATTCATATTTGTGCTTTAATTTTGAAAATTAAGTGGTTAAATGTCAAAACCCTAATTTTTGAAACCCTCTTGATTCAACCTTTGTCCGATAATTTCACTGATCAAAACATTTCCAAATCAGCTGTAACTTTGGATTCCGCAATAAAATCATAATATCTTTCATTCCTGAAAATTTGGAAAAAAGTTGCGAGGACCATGTGCACCCCGAGCGCCATCGTCCCTGACATTTTTTCTGAAATTTCGGGAGCGAGATCTTACTGTATTTTTCTGCTAAAATCCAGAATTTTGGCTGATTTTATCAATTTTAACACCTTCAAAATTACAGTTAAAGTTGGTCTAGCAATTGCTTGGATTGAGGCTTCTAATCATTCAAAAATTGTTGAAATTGAAATTTGTGTCAAAATTGTGTTTCTTACAATCCTAAATCTGAAAAGTGTGTTATCATTCATTCAAAATTTCAGTGATTTATTCAAATTTTTGCAATTTGTGACTTTTGAAATTAAGTGCTTAATTACAACAACTTTGATTTCCACTTTCAGAAGTGAATTTTGCGTGAAATTGAGTCAATTTTCAAATTTCAAAACTTGCATTGCTTTTGGTATTCCCTCTAAAATCATAAAATTCAAAATTTCAGTTTCCCTCTCTTTTTCAAACTTCAAATTTTGCATTTTTCGACAATCTTGGTAGGGTTCAATTTTGAAATTGCAACTTTAATTTGGCCTATCTATAGATCGTAAAATCACTCAATTTTTTCAGGTTAGCTATAAAATCATCATAACTTTCATCCCTGCAAATTTCGAAAAAAGTTGCGAGGACCGTGTGCACCCCGAGCGCCATGGTCCCGGACATTTTTTTTGAAATTTCGGGAGATTGTCCTGATTGTATTTAACAGCTTAAATCTGGAAGATTGGCTGGTTTTACTGAAATTTGCTACCTCTAAAATTCAAAATCTTCTCTCTTTCTCTAGTGCATGAGTTTTACAACAATAAGCCCTACTTACACTATTCCTGTTAGACGAAGCCTTAGAATTAAGTCCTTCCAAGGTTTAATTACTGAGGAGATGGAACCTAATTTGAATGGTCTTTTTAACAAGGACATGGGTAATTCCTCTAATCCTCTTAATGATGAAGAAGCTCTCCATGAGGTTTCTGTAGAACAACTTTCAAAATTGGATAACCAATTTGATGATTTTCGACAGTGGATGTCTCAAGAATACCCTGATAGTCAAGCTCTTCCTTTAATTGAGGTTCTAAAACGTATGCTTCAAAGTGATAAGAATGGAATTGATATTTTGCGTGGTATTGCACACATTGTGGATTCAAATGTGATGCCTATGAAAAGTTGTGCCGAAACCTTAGGTTATACACAACCTCCTACTCAAGTCAATCATTCTATTCCTTTGATGACTTCTATTGCTAGTATACCTACTTTTACATCAAACATAATGACTACTTCAACACAAGACATTCCTCCTATGATCAATAGTCATGGGGGCAATCCCTCTTCTTCAATTAACCCTCTTCCTTCATTCAATCCAACTTCTTCATTCATTCCTTCAGTGAGTGTTCCTATTACATCTCCACAAATGAACATGACACAAGGGGGCAATTCATTCAACCATTCCATTCCTCCTTGTAGTGTTCCTCCTTTCCAATCATCTCCTATGACTAACTATCATAGTGTCCCGCCACCTTACTCTTTACCTTCTTTCAATAACATAACACCTCCATTACAATCTAACACGTCTAATATGAACTTTTCGACTGAAGCGACCATTAACAATCTTGCACAAACTGTCTCTTCTTTACAGCAACAAATTGCCTCTATGAATCAATCTAAGTTTAAAGTGCCCACATTTGATGTTGCGAGCCCACTTTCTCTTGATATTGTTCGAGCTATTCCCCCTAAACATGTTGAAATTCCGCATTTGGAGCTTTATAATGGCAAGGGTGATCCTCTAACACATGTTAAGACCTTTCAAACAATATGTACTGATTTTGCTTATGACCAAAGGTTGCTTGCAAAATTGTTTACTAGAACATTAAGAGACAAAGCCCTACAATGGTATTGCTCGTTGCCTTCGTATTCTATTACTTCTTTTGAACAACTTGCAAATGCTTTCATTCAACAATTTCAAAACAATATAAGTCCTAAAGTCACTTTGATTGATTTAATGCATTGTAAACAAGGTGTTAAAGAAAAAGTGACTGATTTCATTGGTAGATATAAGCATTTGTATGCTCAAATTTCTTTTCCAGTGCCTGACAATGATATTCAAAGAATCTTTATTTCTAATTTACAAAAGGACATTAGAGACAAACTCCTGTTTTCTGAGTTTACTTCTTTCCAACAGTTGTGCGCAACTCTTCACAATTATCAACTGACTGTGAGTCAAATGGAACAATCACATCCTATGGCTCCGAGTGATAAGGGTGATAGTAGTCAACAACCATTTGGGAAGTTTAAACCAAACAGAGAGTCCATTAAATTCAATGAAAACATCATCAACAACAATGTGAATGCAGCATCAGGTGTGTCTCTTATTTCTAAGTGTTTCAAGAAAGAAAGAAAGTTTACTCCTTTGAATGAATCATTGCATAGTATTATGAATAAGTTATTGGAACAAAATGTGCTTACTCTTCCTCCTATAAGGCAAATTGATCCTGCAAAGATTACTTCACCTTATTTTGATAACAAATCTTTTTGTCAATTTCATCGTCAACCTGGGCATGATACTGAAAAATGTTTTTCTTTAAAGGGGAAAATTCAAGATTTGATTGATAATAATACTATCTCTGTTTCTGGTGTGAATGATAAAGGCAACACATCTGTAGCTCCTCCTAACCAAAATCTTCATATTTTTACTGATCCATTGCCTTCTCATACCTCTAATGCGATTGATACTACTGATTCCTCTATCTCACCTGATGATCTCATGTCTAAGACTCCTAATGTGATTAACTTTGTGGAACAACAGAAAATCCCTAAAGAACCTTCCATCACATTTGATTCCAGTGAAAATATCAGGGCACCTGATGGTCCTTTATATGTAGTTGCAAAAGTCAAGAATGCACCTTGCTGTGGAGTGCTTATTGATCCTTCTTGTATGGTTAATGTCATTACTGAAGAATTTCTTTTTACTTTGCAATTGAATCAAGTGATCTATGATAAAACAGATGTGATTGTGAAATTATTTGATGCATTTTCTTCTCCTGCAATTGGTTCTATTACATTACCTATAGAGGTCCATAACAAATCCCTTGATGTGGACTTTGCTATTATTCCATCTTCTGAACAATTTCGTGTGAAGCTTGGCTATCCTTGGCTATCTTCCATGAAAGCTATTGCTTCTCCTATTCACAAGTGTTTGAAATTTCCCCATAATGGTGAAGTTGTTACTGTCAATCATAGTCTCTTTAAACCAGCTGAAAGAACTTCTAGCGTTCCTATTGATTACTTTTGGCCTAAACAATTCCAATCTCTTCCTCCGCGAAGTGATCATCTTTTCAAATCTTATCAAAAGTGGAAAACATATATGATCCTATCTCTAAGTGAACCTAGAACACCCAAACTTGACATTCCTATCATTCTTGAGAAGGAAGTTCTTCCTTTGAAAGATAAAACTAATGTCTTTCCTTAAGAAGATTCCCAACCCATTCCTATGGATGTGACTATGCCTATACCTAATAAACCTTCTAAAAGTAGACCTATCCCTCCTTGTCATGATGGACTTGGTCTCCTTCCTAAACCAAATATTCCTCCCTTATATGGAGCAGTTCCTCCTCCTTTCTCTTATGGAGAGAAGAGACCTTCCTCTTCTCCTATTGTTCAACTTAAGAGACCACAACCTAAACACCCAAGTGATAAGGATGAGAACATTCCTCCTCCTCAATCTCCTAATCTTCCTACTAAGACTAGACGAAATCATTCTGCACGTGAACACCGACGAAAGCGTCGTCTTAGAGCTCAGGCAGCTGCTTTTCAAACTTTGCAATCCCCAAAAACACCTTCAACAAGCATTATTCCATTTTCTCCTCAGCCGATGATTGAGCCGAAATCTCCTAAACATAAGATGCATGATGGTTTTGATCCCGTGCGAGTTAAAGATCCTATTTTTATAAATCTTGATGATGATATAGATGAAAATGTTATTCATGATGAAAATGCTATTTCTCCCGTTCATTCTGATAGTGAATATGAACTTGTTGATATTGACAACCATTTATCTAATGAATTTTCTAAAGCACTTATCCTAGCTCCTAGACAAGAACAACGTGGCTCAGAACATGAACATAGCCCTTGTTTGGATCTTGTGATAGCTCCATCTCTTGTGTTGGATGTTCCTCCTCTAGCATGTTCCCTACCTTCCCGAAACATTGATCAGCAAGATCGGGGGGTAGATGACGTGCTAGACTAGTTTCATTAGCATAGCAGATTCTCTCCCCCTCTCTTTTGTTACTTCTTCTATATGTTATTCTCATTCTTCTATTTGTTGTCCTTAGTGTTGTCTACTTAAGGATGATGCAAAGCATTGAGATCTCTCGATCTCTCTCATGTTGACTCAAAAGACACATGTGTTCCCTTCTTCTAGGTGACCTTCCTTGATTGGGGAATGAAGAACAATTATGCATACATACATATGATATACATGAATTATCATACAGCATACTGACCCCGAGGAAAGTGAAGTCACCTTGTGCTTTGTGTTTTGTGTCTATTATCCTTGGGCTTATCTCACACTTGGGGGCTAAATCCTTGTGATAACGTGCTCCTTTCTCATTTCTTATATGTATCACTACCTTAAAGAAATCACCCCCGGTGAGGCGTGTGCGATCGCTTTAACGTAGGGGGGCATACATCCAGTTCATATCTTTTCAAGATATTTGAAAGTTTCTTGGCAAATTTAGCTTTGCCTTGAAAATTTTTGATATCTTTCTTGCATGACTCATAGTGAGGGAACCTTGCTACTGACAGTCATGGTTCTCCCTCGTGATCTTCCCTTTTACTTTGTCAATCGAAGTCGTAAGATCCTTAGTCCACTGGGGGCTTGGTGTATCTTGCCTCCTTGATGTGGTGAAAGTCTTTCAATGTTGTTTCCTTGTACTTTACCGGAAGTATGAGCATACGCCGATACTCCCGCTAAAGTGGAGGCTAAATGTAGCATCCTAAAATTGTGACACTTGCAATTTCGACTGCATTTCGGTTTTCACGATGGCGACGCAACAGGCAACCTGAATGGAGACCCCGAAACCTGATTGTGACACTGAAAACTGCATTTGCTTGCACCCTGGCCTAAACCTCCTTTGCACCCTGCTGTCCCGGGAGGTGGGACCAGAGCGCCCAGCGCCCTGGTCCTTCAGGACCAGGGCACCTAGCGCCCTGGTCCCCCAGGACCATGGCACCCAGCGCCCTGGTCCCTGGCCCTATTTTGGGCCCGGTCTCCTATGGGGTCTCGGGTCTTTTTGTTTGCAATTTGGAAATTAACTTTCCTGGTCAGCCTAAGGTCGGGAAAATCAGTCTATTAACCCTAATTGGCAAGTATATAAATGGCATTTTCCTCTTTCATTTGATATGATGGAAAAAGCGTGGAAACTATACTCAAGCATTCAAGCATTCAAGCATTCTTTCAAGCAATTGATCATTCTAAGTCTCCATTCAAGGCTAAGTGTTGCATTCAAGACAAGGATTCAACCATTGAAGAGGAGATCACATACTACATGCTACATACAACATACAACAATACAACAAACAACAACATCTATACCTTCGCACATAAGGATACAAACATCCTTACAACAAGGTATTAGTACTTGTTTTGCATTACATTTACAACATTTCTCATTTCTTGGTTAATTCCAAAACCGGGGTTTGACCTAAGGGGAAACCCCTAATCCCTAACCCCCCAATCGTCTTCACTTTTTTGTGTGTAGGTTGCAGGTACGCGGCTGAAATTGAAGATTTGGAATCCTTGTGTAGAGATGAACAGATCCCCCTTCGTTTCGTGGATTTTTCGGAGGACCGTGTGCAAGCCGGGCGCCATCGTCCCATCAACTTTTGCTCAAATTTGCAGGACAGTGCCGTCTCGACATTTTACTGCTAATTCCAAGTCCACAGCTTCATATCATATCCCTAACTCAGTTTATAAGCGAATCTTTCTCACTTTCTATGCATTCCTAGTTCAATCTTCCCATCTACATTCTTTACAAAAGAGGGTATCCTTGCTATCACAACCCTTGAAACACATTTAGCATCCAATCTTGCATTGTGTGGGATTGGATCTTATGGGTTTCAACCCCTCTTTTGAATGTAAAGTCTCTCCCCTAAGTGAAAACCATCAACCCTAGTGATCTCCCTTCTCTCTCCTCGGAGTTGGAAGAGGGGAGAGCAACTAGGGTTCGATCATGATTTTCCACTTTACACCGACAAATAGGTCCAAAATAAGCACTGATAGGCCTATGTATTCTAGATTAGCACGACACACTTTTGAGATGATTTATTATTGTTGTAAATGCATTAAGTCGACATGTTGTATCGGTTATTGTATCGGTTATTGAATTACTTGTAAATTGATTTTATTGTAATATCTTTTAGAGCCGACCTACTAAAATTGGTCTTAGGTTATGGTATATATGTAAGATCTTATTTGTAAGAACAGATATACAAATGTGTGAAGGAAAATAATTTGGTATATGTGAGAATAAGCAGATCTATACATATAGACATCATTTGAAGGTGAAACAAGGTTTTTGTGAAGGCATATCAAAACTAAACCGGTACTGAATCTAGCATATGAAGATGCTATTTTGAGCAATACATCATTATTGGATCTAACCATCCAATTATAGTCAGTGTGACTCCTATTTGTGTTTGAGTAGTGAGCTCTAGGTGCTTGGCCTTTCTGCATGTGTAGACCCCATTTTAATACACATACTATCTGCGGTAGTATCATCTGATTGTTGGTAAGGTTTCCCTCCATGGTTTTTCCCCTTACAGGGTTTCCACATACAAATATTGGTGTTATGTGTTGTGGATGTTATTGTCTTTCTGTTTCATGCATTAATCTTTACTGGTACTGTAATTAACTAATTAAACTGTCTACCGACATAAAGTTTGGTTTACCAGCATTAAGCATAAAGGTTGGTTATGTTATTTTTGGTTTAAATTTATTTGACAACTGATTCACCCCCCCCTCTTAGTTGCCCCTGGGACCTAACATTTATCATAATCAATCATATCTGCATTGTATCCCACCATGGTTTGGATCATCCATCTTAAATTTTATTTCTGCTGGGGGAAAAATCCTAAAACCTTTTGCTAAGGGCATCTTTAAAAGCTTTGAAAAATCTAAAAACATTCAAAAACTTAGAAAAACCAAAAACACCTAGGGTTTTGAGACAGACGATAAACAACAAGGCAATGAAGATCAAGACATTTGTAATAACTGGATTGTCAAATTCAGAATGCAAAGATTCAACCAGCAAGTAATGAAGGAATATCAATGATCATTCATCAAGATGATTATATCAGTTAATGACCATGACAATATATGTACGACATACATGATTCAATGTTCATATCTTGATTTTTGTTGATCATGTACCCTATGCAACTCAATGATGTCCATAACTAGAGGAGCTATGATGGGGTAGGAATATTTTCTTTTTTTGTTGTATGTGCTTTATCTCTTAGTAAGGTATGTATTTGTCTAGGGATATGATCGGCAAAAGATCATGGAGGATATTATGATTCATGCATGAAAAGGGATAATCCTTGTTTGCTATGCAAGAAATACTCACGTCAACTTAATTCATCATATCAAGTTTCTTGTATTAACTTTCTATATCAAAATCCATGTAAGCACTCAACTTAGCTTGAATCATTATGTCAAGTTGCTTGTATGCTGTTACAAAATTTAAAAGCTCAATGATGAAATTAGGCACTGTTACAATAAAGCATGTGAGGAATGGTGGTATCATTTAAGTTATATAATTTTAGATTAGTTTCATTATAAGGATTCATTGTCAGTTGCATTATAAGCATTTTATTTTATTTCATTCGAGATCAATGGTTGAAATAAAGATTGAGTATATTTGGACAAACAAAATTAATTTTCATTGATCATGTTAAGGTGCATTAGGTTGCAATTAATTATTTAGGTTCATTTCATCTTTTCAAATCATTAAGTTTGGATATCATTCATCATCATCATTTATTAGTTGCATTCATTTTCATTGCATTAGTCTCATTTGCATTGATCATATCATTATTAGTTGCATTAGATTCATTTATCATTATCATCTTCGTATTTAATTAGCATTAGTTTTTGTAAGATCATTTATCCATTAGGTTCATTTAATTGTATTTGTGCATTTAGATTCATTAACCATATTTATTTCATCATCATTGTTCATATCCCATTATCTAATCATCATAGGCATTTACATTTACATCCATAACCATCATATTGCATTCAAAATCATCAAAATCAAATGCATTTCATTATTATCATTTCATCATTTCATCATCATATACATATACATCAAGGAGTAGAAATAAACATCCATTGCATATGTAACCATTATAAAAAAATTCATATCAATCAATGCATTTCATCATTTAAATCATTACATCATAGAAGCAATGTCATCATCATATAGATCAAGTAAATCATAAACATCATCAAATAATCAAGGTCATCATCATTTCAAAAAGGCATATAGATCATCATAACACATAAAGGAAAGGAACATCATCATAGCATCTTCCATGAAGTCACTGCATATATATCATATAGGTCATCATCATCATCATAGTAGCATGCATAATCAATCATGAATCATAAGCATCATATACAGTCCATGTTGCATACCATGATAAACAATAAAAATTCCAAGTATACAATGATATCAAAAAAATAAATCTATCACATACACTATCTCATGATATAAAATCAAGTCTCAAGGATGCCTTGTGTCACTCTTGCCTGACTCTATCTATCTCTATGGATGTAGAAGATAATATCCTCCAGATGGCCCTACTCCTCAATCCATTTGAGGAGGTCCCATAACTCAACCACTTCTAGTATCCATACTGACAATAGTCGGATAGCTACCTTCTCTCTAGCTCTCTGAGACCAGATCCTCATATAATCATCACCAATACAATGTCTCCTTCCTAGCCTAGACTAATGTCCTAACAATATTAGTTGAGAGTGTGCCAGACCCAATCCCTTAAATGTGATCAAGTGTAGTAGGTGCATCCTGATATCTTGTCATAGCTCTATCCCTCTCAACAGTCAGTGCATGTACCTGTCCCTTGAGCTGATCAATTTATGCTCTAAGGTCATCAATGGTCTCCTGATGTGGCACATCCTGTTGGGATAAATTTGTTGGCATTCTTGATGGTTGATGTTGTGATTGTCATTGATGGACACACACTCGTTATGAGATCACTTTGTGAATGTATGAATTATGCTCAATTGGTAATTGTTCCTAACCAGTATCATGTGCTAGTCTTTAGACTATCAGGTGTTTTTCATAAAGTGGTTACTTGTCTCAAGCGGTATTTTGACCCCAAGCGGTACGAAGGATCAAAGTGGCAGAACACATATTTTCCAGTCTTCATTTTTGTCAAACCGACAATAGGTATTTTTCTTAAACTGGTATTTTGTTTAAACTAGTAATACTCTATGATGAGTGACCAACGGGCATTT
The DNA here is from genome assembly GCF_030272615.1 of Cryptomeria japonica. Taxonomy (NCBI): domain Eukaryota; kingdom Viridiplantae; phylum Streptophyta; class Pinopsida; order Cupressales; family Cupressaceae; genus Cryptomeria; species Cryptomeria japonica. The sequence goes on along the minus strand of NC_081411.1, from coordinate 348,391,871 downwards.
TGTGATGAGTTACCATCCACTGATTGTTTGGTGGTGCCAACACTCTTGTAGTGCTTTTTGTGTCATGTTACAAAATATGACTAGATGCATTGAACCTAGAAAATTGTATTGTAATCCTATTGGATCGACATGAAATCAGATTCCTTTATAAGGAAATCATGTCTAGGGTTTTATTTGTTGCTAGGGTTTAAGGTGGTTGAAGAGTTTTTGTAAGTGTGAATATAGAAGAGAAGTTTAGGTCTGTAAGAGAAGGTAGAGTGTGAATGTGTTGAAAGACTAAAGTAATGTTGGAATGCATTTAGAATGAGCTATCAATGATCTAACCAAGCAATATGTGCTATTTACTAGATCACTCACTTGTTGATTACACATCTTCGACAAGTCTGAAGCCCTTAACAGGGTAGGCCCAAAAATCCTTTTGTAAATCCTCTAACAAGGTGGTTCACATCTATGGATCTAAAATCCTCTGGCAAGGTAGTCTTTAATCGGACTTGTCTCCTAACAGAGATTGAGATTCCTAACAAGATCTGTTCTGGTAAAGAACATTGTATGACCTTAACCGGTCTGACCTTAACCGGTTCCTATTCTGCAGATAGTTACTTGTGAGTTTCATCTCATCGTGGTTTTTCCCATTTGTGTTTCCACATCAAAATATCTTGTGTTATGGTGTTTGTCCTCTGTGGGTGAATGCATTATTTGCTATTTGGTTTGCATGTGTGTTAACCAATTTGTTTGCTAATCTGCTTTACCAGTTTACTGTTAGAATAGTAAAGTGTTTAAGTACAAAGATTTTTGGCATACTAATTCACCCCCCCCATCTTAGTATTCATCAATTGGTATCAGAGCCAGCCTTTCTATAAGTCTAACCACTTGGAAAGAGATATGGGGGAATACACTATGAGGGAACTTACTCATTGGCTCACTTAGTCTGAGAAAGCCTATGATGATCTTATGGTCAAATATAAGGCCTCTCAGGAAAAAAGGAGATAACATGCTAAAAAACTGATGGAGCTATCTAAAACTAGTTCTTCTGATGAAGCAGATATGGAAGCCCTAATTCAAGAAGTAGAAAAGCTAAATGAATCAAATTCCAACCTGAGAAAGGAGTTGGAAGGACTAACTATCTGAATGTGTCAAGACTTCATAACCAGAGGAAAACTGAAGATCTGGTTAAGGACAAAGATCATGAGATCTCCAAATTGAAGCAAGAGATCAATGCACTTACCGCTCACCTTTATGAGAGCAAAATGGAAAAAGAAGAAGTACAAGGTGAACTAAACATGGCTATCTTTGAGAATGCAACCTTGATGGAATCCAATGCTGCTATTTCCAAAGAACTCTCTAAGTCAAAGGAAATAGTTGCTAAGTTCAACAAGAGTACTGTTAAGCTTGAATCTGCCAAAACCTGTCAAGAATACTAATGGACTTGGTTACTCGGGTCATGAGGTAGGTGAGACCTCTAGTGCAAATGTTGAAGCATCGAAGAAGCAACTGATATTGAAAGGTAAAGGTAAGCAAAAGTTTAAACCTATTTGCTTTAATTGTCTCAAGGAAGGACACACTGCTAATGTATGTAGAAGTAAGGCTTACAATAATTTTCCTTATTTTCTAAATGAGAAGCCTAGATCCTATAGATTCAATAGTAACTATTATGCATGCAACAAGTTTGGGCATAAAGCATTTGAATACAGGTTTGTTATGAACAATACTGAAAGATACCCTCAAAGGACTCAAGGAGGTGTCTCGGAACCTCCTATGAACCGGAACTCTAACCGGTATAATACCTATGGCCAATGGTCTAGTGGCTATCAAGCAGCAATTGGTTGGAGAACAACCTGTTTGATCTATCATGGTAGTGGTCACACTGCTACAACATGCAGCAGGAAGAATGGAAGCATGAACAATGGACCATGGAGAGCACCTGGAACAGTTTGCTATCATTGCAATAAATTGGGTCACATTGCTAGATTCTGTAGAAGTAGAGAGAATATATTAGATGATATACCAGTCACTCTGGAAGGAAAAAATTATGTTGAAATCATTAAACTGGATATGAACAAAACCTAGAAGAAGAAACCAGCGATGTTGCAAGAAGAACTGGTTTCTGCACCTAGTGTGGAAATCATGGAACTGGCAAGCTAAGCATCAAAAAAGCCTAGGGGGAGCAAACGATGAAATGCTTCGAACCCCCAATTTACACCGATAAAAGACCTTAACTGGTATGTGATGCCTGTCAATTGGTAGAAGACCAGAAATGGTAAAAGGCAAATTAGGGTTTACGCCCTAATAGTGGAGCATTTATTGTGGTAGGTAGAGAACCTATTTAAAAGGAATTTTCAAATCATTTCTCACTTATCATTTTTGGAGCCAAGAAGTTTTTCAAGTGCAGAGTGAAGAAAAGAAATTTACACTACGATTCAAAGAGCTTATCAAAATCATGAAGGAGAATCTTTAGCAAACATCTGTTGGAGGAGTGAAGAATGCAAAGCGGTATCTCAGCAACCGAAGAAGTGTGTGACTAAGTTTAGATTACAAAGCCCTAAATTTTTATCTACGAAGGTATTTTTCATAATTCTCCATTTATCATGGCTTCTACATCACATGCTAGCTCTAGTGCACCTATTGATTCTATGGACTTCATTCAATGAAAGTCGAAATACAATGCCCTATCTCAAGTACCTGCTGGTATTATAATAGAAGAAGGAATTTATGATTACATAGACTACAAAATCAAAGACCTAGGGTCTCTTGTGATCCATTCCCAGCTGAGCTTACTCTATGGAAAGGATAAGAAGATCAAACCAGAATTGAGCATTCTAGAAAAGAAGAAACTTCATAATGCAGTTTACTTTCTTGAAGAATTCTCAGATGACCACATTCGCATTATTCTAAGTAGGGTACACGGTGATAAGATGTACCTAGAACGGACACATGATATCACACCAAAAGTGATTCATGTCATCACTAGTTTCTACAACACAGGGGAAGTGCTAGGCCTAAGGAAGGTCAGCAAGACTTAAATGTCCAAGCTCACTGGTTCAATGAGTGACTCACGTGGAATGACCATCAACTCAATCAAGGATGATCTAGTCAAGTATTCCTGCATGGTGATAGGTTACCAGATGTTCTCAGCTAGTAGAATTAACTGTCTCTGCTATAGCGATAAATGTCGTTTATAGGATGATCAAGGAGGATGCATCATTTGATCTGTGCACTTGTATGCAAAGACAACTCATGTTAAATCTCAAATCGATCAAACAGGACAATGCATTAAGGTTTAAGTTTGGACAACTATTGGTTGGATTGTTCTTTTACTTTCAAGGCTACTTTCTAGGAGTAGGTGACATTCAGTGGTCTGTCGATCAACCGGTGACAAAACAAATCAAGGAAAGTCTACAAGTGGTTGGAACCGGCTATCCAGAAGTGCTGAACAAATACTTTGATGAGTTCAGGTGCAAGATGAGCCAAAGGATAAGGATATCTGGTGATATAGTCAAGAAGTATGAGGAGGACATATGCTTCACCATCAAAATTGATGTGTGCATAATGGAGGCAGTTGAGCCTAGGAAAGAAGAAGTGGAGCCTATGGGCTATGAGGTAATGTATGATATGTTGGATGGGTATGCTTCTACCCTACTTGCCTTGCCCCTTGATCCTAAGGAAAAAAGAACCGATACTTATCTAGAAAGGGTTACACCTATTAAAGAACCCTCAGCAAAGAAAGGAAAGGCAGTGCCTTCAGCATCGGCATCGAATACTCCATCTAGTCCCAAAGTGACCAAGCGGTCACTTGCAAAGAAGAAATTGAAAGCGGTATCTACCAAAGTCTTCGAGACAAAGAGGAAGACAAAGAACAATTCGCTAGACTCAGAGGACACTGTGTCTGAAGAACAGCCTAAGAAGACTAGGAAAATGAAGAAAAAGACAAAGAATGAACCGACAACTTCGGCACCAGTAAATATTGACATCTCTTCCTACAAACCTTTGACACATTGTTAAAGAACTATTAAAAATATTAGGATAAAGTTGTTGAATGATTTAGTAGATCATTTTGATGATTTCAATAATGAAGAAAAGGAAGAAGTTGAATAAGAAATCATTAAGTATTTATGTGCTAATGACTGTTCACCTTCAAATATCAAATCTGTGACACTAGATTCTTTGTATAATTCTTTGGACATCAAATGGCACATTTCCATTGAAAAAGAACGGGAAATAAGAGAGGAAATATTTGCACAATATTTTCCTAATGTATCTAACTCAGAACTCTATGAAATCATGGAGAACTTTAAAGGCCTCTTCTTCATGAGAAGAAGAAGACTCATGTTTCTTGAAGGAAAAGCCTCTGAAGTAATAAATGATACTCGCTCTCATACCAAAGCTTCTCTGAGATTGCATCAAGTATTTGAGGCAAACCGGAAAGCTGAAAAGGAACTAGAAATCAAGAAACCAGATGAAGTATTCGATAATGAAGGAAACCCGGTTACTGAACCAACATACACTATTGATGTCAATGCTCTAGATGGAGAGGATGTTACTTCAGATGACCCATCAGCAATAGAAGGAAAGGAGAAATAGGAAGAAGATAAGAGAAAATAGGCAGAACAGGAAGAGAAGCATAAGGAAGCAGAGGACAGAAAAGAGGGAGCAAAGAAGCAATCAGATGAGAAGAAAAAGAAAGAGGAGGAAAAGAGAAAGGCGGAAGAGAAGAAAAAGAAAGAAGAAGATGAGAAGACAAAGAAAGAGGAAGATGAGAAGAAAAAGAAAGAGGAGGAAAAGAGAAAAGAGGATGACAAGAAAAAGAAACAAGAAGATGAGAAGAAGAAGAAAAGAGGAAGAGGAGAAAAAGAAACAAGAAGATGAGAAGAAGAAGAAGGAAGAAGAGGAAAAGGAAGAGAAGAAGAGAAAGGAAGAAGAGAAGAAGAAGGAAGAGGAGGAAAAGGAAGAGAAGAAGAGAAAGGAAGCAGAGAAGAAGAAAAAGGAAGAAGAGAAAGAAGAAGCGGCAAAAAGCACTCAAAGGGAGACTCCAAAGACAACCGATAGTCAAGCCAAACCAGCTGACCTCACTAGTCCTATTGACCTCTAGTCTGCAAACAAAATGGAGCTGCTATAGAGCATAAAGTTTCTCAAGAATGCCTAGAAGTGATAAGGAGGAAGAAGGAGTAAGATGTGATCCAAGTTGTGGTGGACACTCTTACCAGTTTGATACCCGGTACAAACCTCCCCAGTACTGATTCCTTACTGGTACAATTGAAGCTCCTATGTATAGTTGTAGATGATCAGGTGTAGAGCCTAGAAGAGGCTACAGAGGCAAATGCCAAGAAAGAACATAAAAATGCTCTAAACACTGCCCTAGTGAAGAAGTTGAATGAGCTTTGGTTAGAATTGCAGAAGGTACAGAAGGACATCAAAGATGCAATGGATGAGGGAAATCTACTTCTTAGCAAGATATGTCAACCTCATCTATTATGTGATGATGTGCTTGTAGGTCCCGTAGACAACTGAGAGGGGCGGGGGGGGTGAATCAGTTGTCTAATAAATTCAAACCAAAAACTTATTAACCAACTTAATGCTTAATACTAATAAATTAGTTAAGTATGCCGGTAGACAGTGTTAATAGTAAATTGCTATACTAGTAAGAATTAATGCATGAAACATAAGCACAAAGTCATCCACAACACATGACACCAATATTTGTATGTGGAAACCCTGTAAGGGAAAAACCACGGTGGGAAACCTTACCCACAATCAGATGATACTACTGCAGATAGTAAGTGTACAAAGAGGGGTCCGCACATGCAAAAAGGCCAACAACCTAGAGCTCACTACTCAATCACAAATGGCAGTCACACTGACTACAGTTGGATGGTTAAATCCAATAAGAATGTACTACACAAAATTGCATCTTCATATGCTGAATTCAGTACCGGTGTAATGCTGATATGCTTCTACAAAAACCTAACTTCACCTTCAAATGATGTCTTCATGTATGCCTCTGCTTTATCTTGCATATACTTTCACTTGAATCTTTTTCGCATTCCACCCTTGATCTTACATTTATACCATACCCTAAGACCAATTTTAGTAGGTCAGCTCTACAAGATATTACAATAAAAACATTTTACAAATAATATAATATCCAATGCAATAACTGAGTAATCATGTTGGCTTAATGCATTTACAACAATAATAAATCATCTCCATAGCGTGCCTTGCTGATCTGGAAAAGATAAACCTGCCGGTGTAACCCTAGATAACCTGGACCTATTTGTCGATAAAAGCAAATAAGCAAATATGAATATACCAATGATTATTACTTCAAAATAAAGTGTCCACATGATGTCTTCGACATTACCAAGTGTCTTCCATGTCAGTCCAGGAATTGGTGAACATTATATATTGCCAGTTAATCATATACCGGTAACTGTTGCACAGTTTACTGTTTGTCGGTGAATGTTGCTGGATCTTCAAAGTAGATGTATTTAGTAGGTGTTGACATCAATGACAAAACCATACCAAAATACCAACAATCTCCCCCTTTGGCATTGATGGCAACACAAGATGGAAAAACCATCAAAGTGCCAAAACATCAAAGTGCCAAAAAAAACAACAATCTTCATTTCTCCCCCTGGGAGTGATAATACCAATCTTTCATGTGTCTTTCAAAATTTCTCCCCTAAAATCTCTTTTTCTTACCAAAAAGATAATTTTTTTCCATAGATCTCTCTCCCCCTTTGACATCAAATGCCAAAGTCACAAAAGGTCAAGTTCATACAAAATACCAACCAATTCAATATACCAACTACTCCTGAGAAGTAGCTTCCTCATCAAAATACTGGAATAAAAGACTTGTCTATTTAATTCTGCCAGTTGATGACAATTATCAACTGTCTAAGTCTCTACCGATGGTGGTATGACTCCGAGCTGATCTCTGAGATACTCAAAAGTTTCCTTAGGCAAAGGTTTTGTGAAAATATCTGCAAGTTGTTCTTTAGTATTCACATAAACCAGTTTTATCTCTTTTTCTTCAACTTTTTCCCTTAGAAAATTCAGTTTGATAGAAACATGTTTTGTTTTAGAATGTAATACCAGATTTTTAGATATATCAATTGATGCAGTGTTATCACAGTATATAGTAATAGGTTCCTTGCATTTTACTTTTATGTCTTTTAACATTTTCTTAAGCCAAAGTACCCGTGTATAGTTTGTTGCTGCAGCAACATATTCTGATTGTACTATTGATAAAGATGTACAACTCTGTTTCTTACTTAACCAAGAAACTAATCTCTTTCCAAGAAAGAATGCTCCTCCAGTGGTGTTTTTTCTATCATCCACATCTCCTGCCCAATTTGCATCTGTGTATGCATATACATCAAAATTTTCATCTTTAGGATACCATAATCCAAGATTTTTTGTGCCTTGTAAGTACCAGAAAATCCTTTTTACTGCTGATTCATGATTTTCCCTAGGATTACTCTGAAATCTAGAAACTATACATACTACATTCATAATATTAGGTCTGGTTTGTGTCAAATATAATAAACCTCCTATCATAGATTTGTATCTAGTTGGATTAATAGGTGTAGATTCATCCCTTTGAGATAATTTGTCATTTGTAGTCATAGGTGTGCTTACCGGTTTAGAGTTCTCCATCCCAAATTTCTTAAGTAGTTCTTTCAAGTACTTAAATTGACTCAAAAATATGCCTTTATCAGTCTGTAAAATTTGCAATCCTAAAAAGAATTTTATTTCTCCGATCATAGACATTTCAAATTCTTGCTGCATTTCAAGAGAAAATTCTTCGCATAATTCATCTTCTCCTCCAAAGATTATATCATCAACAAATACTTCAATAATCAAGATGTCATCATTAGTTACTTTGTAATATAAATTTCTATCTGCATTTCCTTTAGTAAAACCAATCTTTAAAAGATACTTATCCAACCTTGCATACCAAGCTCTTAGGGCTTGTTGTAATCCATACAGAGCTTTTCTTAATCTGCGAACCATATCATTGTCATCTGTCAAGGAAAATCCATCAGGTTGTTCAATATAGACTTCCTCTTCAAGATCTCCATTCAAAAATGCACATTTAATATCCATTTGATAAACTTTGTAATCCTTGTGAGCTGCAAAAGCCAAGAATAATCTAACTGCCTCAATTTTGGCTACCGATGCAAAGGTTTCATTGTAATCAACTTCTTCTTTCTGAGAATATCCCTTACACACTAGTCTTGCTTTATTTCTGACAACCTTATGATCTGCATTAAGTTTGTTTCTAAATACCCATTTGGTTCCAATTACATTTTTATTTTTAGGTCAGGGAACTAATGTCCAAGTATTATTTTTCTCAATTTGTCCTAATTCTTCTTCCATAGCTTTAATCCAAAATTTGTCTTCACATGCCTCATTGATAGATAATGGTTCAATTTGAGAAATAAGACATACCTCTTCATTTGCCAATCTTCCTCTTGTCATGACTCCTTAAATTTGCTTCCAATTATCTGATCTTCAGAATGATTCAGTCTTACATACTAGGGTGTCTTAGTCTGTTGTTGTTCTTCAATTACTGTGGAATACTCGGATGATACTGGAGTAACTGGATCATCATTCTGTACCAGTGGATTTATTGTAGGTCCATTTGTCATAATTTCTATTTCTGGTTCAACGTCTATATACCTTGAAGTTCCTCTGAATTGTTCATCAATCTTTACATTTGTACTCTCAACAATTTTCTGTAATCTTTTATTAAAACATGTATATGCCTTGCTCTTAGATGAATAACCAAGAAATATTCCTTCATCACTTCTAGGATCAAACTTGCCAATATACTCATCTCTTCTAATATAACATTTACTTCCAAAAATTCTGAAGTACTTAAGAGTAGGAATATTACCAAACCATAGTTCATGAGGGGTCTTACCGGTTTCACCTTTGATGTGAACTTTGTTGAATGTATAGATAGCAGTGCTTACTGCCTCTCTCCAATACACATGTGGTAGATTTGCTTCTGATAACATACTTCTTGATGCATCCAAAATAGTTCTATTTTTTCTTTCAACAACTCCATTCTGTTGTGGTGTCTGAGGTGCTGATAACTGTCTTTTGATTCCATTTACTTCACAGAATGTGTTAAAATTTTTAGATGTGAATTCTCCTCCTTGATCTGATCTTAAACATTTAATTTTCTTACTAGTTCCATTTTCAACCATTTCTTTGAATAGTTTGAACTTCCAAAGTGCTTTTGATTTTTCTCTGAGAAAAGTAACTGAACACATTCTAGAATAATCATCAATAATTAGCATGAAATATCTATCACCTTGTAAGCTTTTAGTTCTAGCTGGACCACATAAATCAGTGTGAATTAAATCGAGGGCATTATTGGATTTTTCTGGAATACTTTTGAAACTAGCTCTAACTTGTTTTCCAAATTCACATTCCTTGCAAATGGTATTCTGAGGTTTCACAATTTTAGGTAGATCTCTAACTGCCTTAGAAGCACTAATTTTTACCATGCAATCAAAATTTACATGACATAGTCTTTTATGCCATAGCCAACTTTCGTCTATATGTGCAATTAAGCATGCCTTTTTACTGTTATTCAAATGAAAGATATTACCTCTAGTCTGATTACTAGTTGCAATTTCCAAACCAATTTTATTCATGATTTTACATTTTCCATTTTTAAATTGTAACTGAAAACCTTTCTCAACTAATTGACCAACACTTAAAAGATTATGTTTTAATCCTTCAACATAGTAGACATTGTCAGTGTTATGTTTACCATCAAGAGATATTGAACCCTTACCTTTGATTGAACAGGCTTTGTCATCTCCGAATCTTACTAAACCTCCATTGTATTCTTAAAAGTTCAAGAATTTACCATTGTCTCTAGTCATGTGATGTGAGCATCCTGAGTCAATAATCCATTCATCCTTTGATTCAACTTTAGCTGTTAGGGCTTGTTCTACTAGTTGAGCAATAGGTACCGGTTGATCTTCTGTTATAGCAACAAAGACCCATCCATTGTCTGTTGGATCCTCTTCAAAATCATCAGTCACACCTTCATCAGCAATGTAACAAGATTTTTCTTTGTTTTTCTTAAATCTGTATCTCTGATATGCAGGATTAGGTTTGTATGTTCTTCTAGCTTCTTCTCTTAGTCTAGCATGTCTATCAGGGCATCTTGAAGCCATATGACCAATCTTATTGCAGTTAAAACATTTAAAGGGTGCTTTACCTTCATACTTACTTCCAATTGGGCCTTTTGGTATTTTTCTTGCAAATAGTGCTTCAAGTTCTTAAGGCTCTTCATTCTCCTTCCTGGTTTCTTCAATTTCTCTTGCATAAAAGGCTCTCCAATTTGATTTGTCAAAGGATGGAGTAGATGATGTTGATGCTTTGAAGGCCAAATCAGTTTTTATAGTAGTAACAGGACCAAGTTCCTCAATTTCAAAAGCTAAAAGTTTTCCAATAAATGTATCCCTAGTTATTGGTGTATTAGGCATTGTTCTCAACTCATTTATAGCAGTAACCTTCATTTTATATGCCGGTGGCAAACCTCTTAAGATTTTTAAAACAATCTCATCTTCACTCAAGGTTCCTCCACAACATTTGATACCCAAAACAATTTCATTTACTCTTTCCATAAAAGCAAAAATCCTTTCATCTTCTTCCATTTTCAGATGTTTATACCTGACTCAGAAGCTTTCAAGTTTTGCAATTTTGACTATGGAATCCCCTTCATTCAGTGTTTCCAAATGATCCCAAATAGATTTAGCAGTAGACCTATATGATAATCCCATGATTTGTTGATCTGATAATGCACTCAAGAGTGCTTCTCTTGCTTTGCAATCATTTTCTTCATCTTTAGCTAAAGTAGTGGGAGCAGTCTGACCAGCTACAGTAGCAGTATAACAAATCTTAGTAACTTCCCAGATGTCTTTACCAATGCAATTCAGATGTGTCTCCATTCTAATTTTCCATATCCCATAGTTGGTTCCATCAAGTTTAGGACTATCCTTTCTAAAATAATTAGTAGACATTGGATCTCCTCAAGTTGTTAAACTTCTGCAAAAAGAGGACTAGGCTCTGATACCAATTGTAGGTCTCGAAGACAACTGAGAGGGGGGGGTGAATTAGTTGTCTAATAAATTCAAACCAAAAACTTATTAACCAACTTAATGCTTAATACCGGTAAATTAGTTAAGTATGCCGGTAGACAGTGTTAACAGTAAATAGCTATACCGGTAAGAATTAATGCATGAAACATAAGCACAAAGTCATCCACAACACATGACACCAATATTTGTATGTGGAAACCCTGTAAGGGAAAAACCATAGTGGGAAACCTTACCCACAATCAGATGATACTACTGTAGATAGTAAGTGTACAAAGAGGGGTCTACACATGTAGAAAGGCCAATAGCCTAGAGTTCATTTCTCAATCACAAATGGGAGTCACACTGACTACAGTTGGATGGTTAAATCCAATAAGAATGTACTGCACAAAATCGCATCTTCATATGCTGAATTCAGTACCGGTGTAATGCTGATATGCTTCTACAAAAACCTAACTTCACCTTCAAATGATGTCTTCGTGTATGCCTCTGCTTTATCTCGTATATACTTTCACTTGAATCTTTTTTGCATTCCACACTTGATCTTACAAATAAGATCTTACATTTATACCATACCCTAAGACCAATTTTAGTAGGTTGGCTCTACAAGATATTACAATAAAAACATTTTACAAATAATATAATATCCGATGCAATAACCGATTAATCATGTCGGCTTAATGCATTTACAACAATAATAAATCATCTCCATAGCATGCCATGCTAATCTGGAAAAGATAAACCTGTCGGTGTAACCCTAGATAACCTGGACCTATTTGCCAGTAAAAGCAAATAAGCAAATATGAATATACCAATGATTATTACTTCAAAATAAAGTGTCCACATGATGTCTTCGACATTACCAAGTGTCTTCCATGTCATTCTAGGTACCGGTGAACATTATATCCTGTCGGTTAATCATATACTGGTAACTGTTGCATAGTTTACTGTTTGCCGGTGAATGTTGCTGGATCTTCAAAGTAGATGTATTTAGTAGGTGTTGACATCAATGACAAAACCATACCAAAATACCAACAGTGCTCACCCAAAAGAACAAACTGCAATCATATATACAGTCATTTATTAGCACCTTTAAGATGCCATATGATTCCTTCTCCACATATGGACAAACCGTTCATAGGCTTCAACTCCAGTCTGCATGAATTGAGGCAGAAATAAGAAACTAGACAAGGAACTTGCAAGAACTTCAACTAATCTTACTACCAAGATTGCAAATTCTCTAGAAATGCTATCTAAATCTTGATGCCCTAACGGTCACTCAAGAAATGAGCACAATAGATGCCATGGAAGAATAGGTCTCCTAGATGCAGACATAGAAAGAGGTGGCTACCTCCCTACTTGAGTCATGGTCCTTATCTATGAAGCAATTTTTGCAAGACTTTAAATCAGTTTTTGACAAATTTTACTCATTATTGTCATAAACATTTATTATTTTACTACTAATGGAACAGGGGTTCATCTGTAGTGTTTTTGTCATTGTTGGCAAAGGGGGAGAAGTATATAAATTTTGATGTTTTGATACATACTTTCATGTCTATCTCTGATAAAGAATAGTATATATTGTATTTTCTGGAAAAGGGATAGTGTATATGCTTAGGGGGAGTAATTTTGCTTATGGCATATTATTTGTTGTAAAACATTTAGATGTCAAAATTTTTCCTAAGTGTTGCCATCAATGCCAAAGGGGGAGATTGTTGGCATTCTTGATGGTTGAAACTGTGATTTTCATTGATGGACACACACTTGTTATGAGATCACTTTGTGAATGTTTGAATTATGCTCAACTGGTAATTGTTCCTAACTGGTATCATGTGCTAGTCTTTAGACTATCAGGTGTTTCACAGAAAGTGGTTACCTATCTCAAGCGGTATGTTGACCCCAAGTGGTGTGAGGATCTCAAGTGGTACGAAGGATCAAAGTGACAGAACACATATTTTCCACTCTTCATTTTTGTCAAACTGGCAATCGGTATTTTACTTAAATTGGTATTTTGTTTAAATAGGTAATACTCTGTGATGAGTTACCATCCACTGATTGTTTGGTAGTGCCGACACTCTGGCAGTGCTTTTTGTGTCATGTTATAGAATATGACTAGATGCATTGAACCTAGAAAATTGTATTGTAATCCTATCGGACTGACATGAAATCAGATTCCTTTATAAATAACATCACATCTAGGGTTTTAGTTGTTGCGGTTTAAGGTGGTTGAAGAGTTTTTGTAAGTGTGAATATAGAAGAGAAGTTCAGGTCTCTAAGAGAAGGTAGAGTGTGAATGTGTTGGAAGACTGAAGTAATGTTGGAATGCATTTAGAATGAGTTATCAAGGATCTACCAGGCAATCTATCCTATTTACTAGATCACTCACTTGTTGATTACTCAAATCTTCGACAAGTCTGAATCCCTTAACTGGGTAGGCCCAGAAAGCCTTTTGTAAATCCTCTAACAAGGTGGTTCACACCTGTGGATCTAAAATCCTCTAGCAAGGTAGCCTTTAATAAGACTTGTCTCCTAACAGAGATTGAGATTCCTAACTAGATCTGTTCTAGTACAGAACATTGTATGTCCTTAACCGGTCTAACCTTAACTGGTCTGGTTCCTATTCTACAGATAGTTACTTGTGAGTTTCATCTCACCATGGTTTTTCCCATTTGGATTTCCACATCAAAATATCTTGTGTTATGGTGTTTGTGCTTCTGTGGGTGAATGTATTATTTGCTATTTGGTTTTCATGTGTGTTAACCAGTTTGTTTGCTAAGTTGCTTTATCGGTTTACTGTTAGAATAATAAAGTGTTTAAGTACAAAGATTTTTGGCATACTAATTCACCCCCTCTCTTAGTATTCATCAATATCCTGCATGGCCTCATCCCTACCTCCCTCTCCACTTGTTGGAGTCTGAACCCTAGTGGATCTCACAATCCACCAATGAATGAGTGGTATATGATCCTTTGATTCCTTCTCACTCTCATCCCATCCACCTTGTGTTGCTATTAGCCAAGGATCTGGATGGATCTGCCCAAAATCAATCCCCCTCCCTCAACCTCTGTCCAATCCACCACATTTTCCTAATCTAGGAGAAGGTAATCCCCTCACTGCATCCCTCCCAATCCGGCTTGCGTCTCTCCCTGCCATAGTAAGTGGCCTCCCTACCCTGCCTACCCTGCTAGCCTATTGAAAAGGTCCTCCTTAGACTCTAGCCCTACCTCCTCTCCATCCTCTCCTCCCTCCTCGACCTTCACCATCATCCCCCTCATCTCCTCCAGCCTCTTGAGTGGCTCTGAGATCTTGTCTCCATCTTTGCCTCCTCACAATAGGATCATTTGAATTTGACTCCTCTCTTGGCATATGTGCAGAGAATGATGACATGATGATATTGTTTATTGTCATTGATGTCAATATGCTGAAGTATAAACTGGTATGTTTTAGTAAGCAAACTAGCAAGAGAACTGGTACGATGATGTAAACCGGTATTTGTGAAAAAGCGAAGCAGTATGTTTGTTCAAGGTGAACTAGTATGTTGGAATGACAACCGGTATATGCAAGTTTTGTATCAGAGTTTCATTTGACATGACTACCAGTTGGTAGTCTTAGCTTTAGGGTTTTTGGTTGATGCATTCCAAGATTGTGCAATTTAACCGATGACATCTTTTGATGAGTTAGCATTGTAATGAAGACCAGATAAGTGTTGCCATGTCAGCCTTGTGCACATGAAGGATTTCCTTTAGGATCTTGCATGGTGATTGATCCTATCTATCTCAGAAATGTGCAAAGTCTTTGTAAACGATGGAGAGCACGTGATGAGTTATCAGCTTCTTGAAGTGGCAAAGAATGAACGTTGGAGAATGTCTTGAGATTTGTTCAAGACTGTTGTATTCAATGCAGTGTTATTTACGGTCTGGATTGAACCGACTAGATTGAAAAGCCTAAATTTTTAGGGTTTAGGGTTTATGCTACCGACCTATCTGTTTCCTATAAGGTCGATGATGTTCTTCATTTTTGAAGTTGTTGGCAAATGTTATGTGTGTATCCCAGTGAGTGATACTTGATTCTTGCCAGATCGGAGAAGTGTGTTGATGTCTGCAAAGTGTGCTTGATGAAAAAAGGAGCTAAAGTCGATCTGCCTTGGCATTGAGTGTTGTTATTAGATTAGTGTATTACCTGTTGACTTCTAACCATTTCAGTAGTTGGAAAATCCCTTAACCAGATAGCTTTAACAAGCTTTTGTGTAAATCCTTTAAAAGGGTGACTCAATTCAATGAGTTCTTCAAATCCTCTTGCGAGGTAACCTTTGACATGGTTCTAATCTTTAACCGGATATTTAGCCATCCCTTAACCGAGTGATCCCTAGCAGGATCGGTTCCTAGTAGAACCTATTGTAATAGTTTTTAACCGAACTAGGCTCCTAACAGAGTGGACTTCAAAAGATTTCAAAGAGGAACTTGTGGGTATTCATCCCCACCATGGTTTTTTCTAGTTGGTTTTCCATGTGAAAAATGAGTGTGTCATGTGTGATGTCTTTCATGTGATGGTTTAGTGTTTTATGTCAAACTGGTAAAATATGTTGAACTAGAAGTCATTATATTTTTAATGATAGATTACTTGTTTATGCATAAGGGTGAAGTGGAAATGAGGCATTAGATTGTATGGAAAGCTAAGGGTTAGCGATTTATATCTTTCACATTCTCACTGCGTTTGACCGGTAATAATCTGATTCAGACTGGTGTTATTGCTTGCTAGTCAAAGTTCAGTGTGTATAGTCAAACCAGTTTAGGGAAAGTGTTTTTTCTTGTACTAATTCACCCCCCGCTCTTAGTACTGGTTTGGTACTAACTGTTCATCATTTATTCATCAATTGGTATCAGAGCATCTTCTAGGTCCTCTGTGTTGTAAGCTTAACCACTTGAGGAAAAGATCCTACTCTAATGATGAAGAGGGAAGGTCCAAAGTTCAATAGAGAAAACTTTAAAATATGGAAGGATAGAATAAAGATATACATTAGAAGCATGGGTGCTCAACACTGGAGCTATGTTGAGAATGCTTATATTATCCCTACTGGTACTCTCACCGATGATCAAAAGATAGAGATTTAGGAGAATGGGCAAGTCATAGAAGCCCTAATCAACAGTCTATCTGACATTGAGTTTATTGATGTTCAGGATAAAAACAATCCCAAAGAAGTATGGGATTCTCTTGAGAATATCTATGGCGGCGATGAGCATGTGAAACAAGCTAAGGAAGAGAGCCTTAGGGGAAAGTTTGAAGACATGCAGATGGTTCAAGGAGAGACCATTCAACAATATGGAATAAGAATCAAAAATGTTATTGGAGACATCAAGAGTGTAGGGGTAAAATAGATGATTCTACTATTGTTAGCAAAGTCTTAAGATCCTTATTACTGGTCTATGCAATAAGGGTTGCTGCTATTTAGGAGTTGAGGTCTATAGACAAGAAAAAGGTATCCCTAGACTCCATCATTGCAAAGTTGACAACTTATGAGCTAAATAATTATGATGGAAGTATTCAAAAGACTGAATCACCCTTTAGAGCATCTACTGCACCATCTAGAAAGGGAAAAGAAGCTAGTACCAGTGGTGAACCAAGACAAAGAAGAGAAATGGATGATGAGGAGATCCTAATGGAATTTGAAGTTCTTCTTGCCAAGAGACTTCCTAAGGGAACTAGTAAATATAAAGGTAAGCTCCCTTTGAAATTCTTTTCTTGTAATAGGATAGGACACATTGTTGTAAATTTTC
The DNA here is from genome assembly GCF_030272615.1 of Cryptomeria japonica. NCBI lineage: Eukaryota > Viridiplantae > Streptophyta > Pinopsida > Cupressales > Cupressaceae > Cryptomeria > Cryptomeria japonica. Next base: position 348,374,979 of record NC_081411.1, on the reverse strand, counting down.
CTAATGGTGATAATAAGGACAAGCTGGAAAAGTTCAAGAAGTTCAAAGGATGAAACCAGAGAAACTATTTTGTAGCAGTTGATGAAGGTGTTACTGTTGAGGAATCAAAAGATAAAGAAAGTGAAGACATTGTATTTGTAGAAGTTAAGGAAGATGTGTCAGAAAAGAAGGCTCTTGTCTCCCACTTTGATAATTCAAATGAGTGGATTATTGATAGTGGCTATTCTCACCATATGACTGGTGACCAGAGTAAGTTTCTATCTCTGGAAGAGTATGATGGTGGTATGGTTCATTTTGGTAATGATGCACCATGTATGGTAAAAGACAGAGGGTCCATCTCTCTGAATGGAAAAAGCAGTGCTGATAATGTGTATTGGGTAGAAGGTCTTAGACACAACCTTTTGAGTGTTTCCTAGCTGAATGATAATGGACTCACTCTAGAATTCAAAGATGGAGTGTGCAAAATCAAAGGAAAGAATGGTGAACTGATGGCCATCGATATGTAGACCAAAGGTAACCTATTTCAGCTGAATTCAAATATCAGTACATGTCTAATGGCTAAGTTTGATGATAGCTGGATATGGCATAGGAGAATCTGCCATGTAAACTTTGATAATATTGTGAAGGCCAGTAAGATCAAGACAGTTAGAGGATTGCCTATGCTGAGAAAACTAGAGAATCCTTTGTGTAGAGAGTGTCAACTGGGGAGAATGTCTTCCTCAACCTTCAAAGGTAAATCTTTCACTGCAGACAATTTACTTGATCTTGTGCATACTGATTTGTGTGGTCCTATGAAAACTAGGAGTGTGTAGGGAGATAGGTATTTTATGATTCTTACTGATGATTGCTCAAGAATAATGTGGGTCACATTCTTGAAGGACAAGTCTGAATCCTTTGGAATGTTCTAAGCCTTCAGAGCATTGTTTGAAAAAGAAAGCGATAAGAGGATTAAGTGTCTAAGAATTGATCAAGGAGGAGAATTCACTTTCGATGAATTCAACAAGTACTATGAAGAGAATGACATCAAGAGGCAACTGTCTGCCCCATGGACTCCACATCAGAATGGTCTAGTAGAGAGGAACAACCATACTGTAGTTGAAGCAGCTAGAACTATGTTGATCCAAGAGAAGGTTGCTCACACTTTCTGGAGAGAAGTGGTGAGCACTGTAGTCGATACTATGAACCAGGTACTCATCAAGAAAGGTAAGGATAAAACTCCTTATGAGTATTGGACCGGTAAGACACCAGTGGTAAGCTACTTTAGAGTGTTTGGTAGCAAATTTTATATCAAGAGGGGTGAAAATCAGAGAAAGTTTGATGCAAAATGTGATGAGGGAATATTCCTAGGGTATTCCTCTAAGAGAAAAGAACTCAACATTTTCAACAATAGGACTCAGAGAATTCTTGAAAGCATCAATGTTAGAGTTGATGAAACCTCTGAGAAACCTGAGGAAAGCAACAAAGAGCAAGTAGGAGAGGATCCGGTAGTAACCTTCTGGGAACTGGTTGCAAAATAGCCTAGCACCAGTAATAGTGCTCCTACACCAGTAGATGTTGATGCTGATGAAGATGAGGATGAAGAGGAAAAGTAAGAGGAAACAACTAAGATCATTCCTAGGTATGTAAAGTTGAATCATGATCCAAAGCAAATCATAGGAGATAAGGATGCAAAAATTCTAACAAGAAGAAAGGTCAGAGAAAATTCTTGCCTGATCTCTGAATTTGAGCCTAAAACATTTAAAGAGGCACATAAAGATGAAGAATGGATCAAGGAAATGGAAGAGGAACTTGACCAGATAGAAAAGAATGGTACATGGTATTTGGTACCCAGACCTGAGCATAAAAATGTCATAGGCACAAAATGGGTTTTCAGAAATAAGCTGGATGAAGATGGCACAATGGTAAGAAACAAAGCTAGACTAGTGTGTAAAAAGATATGCTTAAGAAGAAGGAGAAGAATATGGAGAAACCTTTGCTCTAGTAGCCAGATTGGAAGGAGTTTGTATGCTTCTTGCATATGCAGCCTTCAAGGGATTCAAAGTATATCAAATGGATGTAAAATATACATTCCTAAATGGAATACTAGAAGAGGGGGTGTATATAGAGCAACCAGATGGGTTTTCCCTATCAGAAGATAGTGACATGGTGTGTAGGCTATATAAAGCCTTGTATGGACTAAAGCAGGCACCTAGAGCATGGTATGAATGCTTGCACTCCCATCTTGTGAAGATTGGATTTGAAAGAACAAGTGAAGATAGCAATATCTACTTGAAATCAAAAGGAGATCAGATTCTGATTTGTGAAGAATTTGTTGATGACATAATTTTTGGTGGAGATGACAAGATGAGTCATGACTTTGCAGATGAGATGAAGAAGGGATTTGAGATGTCACTTATAGGGGAGATTAAGTTCTTCATTGGACTATAGATTCAACAAATGAAAGATGGAATCTTTATCACTCAATCCAAGTATGTCAAAGACATATTGAAGATCTTTGGCATGGAAGACAACAAACTGGTTGGTACACCAATGGTGACCAGTTGTAAACTATCAGAGGAGGATGACTCAACATTGGTAAATGAGAAGGAATACCGATCAATGATTGGTAAGTTGCACTATGTAGTACATAGTAGACTGGACATTGCACATGTAGTGGGCATTACTACACAGTTCCAGAAAAGCCTAAGAGAATCCCACTTGGCAGCAGTCAAGCGGATTCTTAGATATCTGAAGGGAACTATTGACTATGGATTATGGTATCCATATAGTAATGATTTCAACCTGAAAGTGTTTACAGATGTTGATTGGGCTGGTAATGTGGATGACTGGAAGAACACAACAGGTGGTGCATTCTTTCTTGGTGGTAGACTAGTCTCCTAGATGAGTAAGAAGCAGAGTTGTATCTCTCAGTCTACAATAGAAGCGGAGTATGTTTCATCTTTTATGAATTGTACCCAAACAATTTGGATGAAGCATGTATTAAATAACTTCAAAGTTCCTGTATCTAAACTGGTAAGTATATTTTGTGACAACACAAGTGCAATTAACATGTCCAAGAATCCAGTTTTACATGCTAGAACCAAGCACTTTGAGATCAAGTATCATTTCTTGAGGGAGAAGGTTTAGAACAAAGAGGTTGTATTGGAACATGTTTCCAGTAAGGAGCAGTTAGCAAACATATTCACCAAGCCTCTACTGAAGGCTACCTTTACCTATTTGAGAGGTGAATTAGGGGTATTGCCCCTTCAAGAGGTGAACTAAAGGTGTGTGCTCCACATTAGTTAGGTCTTTCATTGATATATCTTTTTCTGGATTGGTGTGTTGAAGGATGCTACTCCTTAGGGGGAGCAGCATAGTGGAACATATATGTGTATGCCTCCACTTTGGCATTGTTATCAAAGGGGGATAAGATGTGAAGTGGAAAAGATATCTACCATATTGGGGATAAGATGTGAAGCAAAAGCAGAAAGATATCTTTGTATATTGACATCAATACCAAAGGGGGGGATTGTTGGCATATTTGTAGAGCATGATAACATGATGATATTGTTTGTTGTCATTGATGTCAATATGTTGAAGTATGAACCAGTATGTTGTAGTAAGCAAACTGGCAAGAGAATTGGTATGATGATGTAAACCGGTATTTGTGAAAAAGTGAAGTGATATGTTTGTTCAAGGTGAATCAATATGTTGGAATGAGAACTGGTATATGGAAGTTTTATATTGCGGTTTCATTTGGCATAACTATCAGTTGGTAGTCTCAGCTTCAGGGTTTTCGATTGATGCAGTCCAAGATTGTGTAATTCAACCAATGAAATCTTGTGATAAGTTAGCATTTTAATGAAGACCAAATAAGTATTGCCATATCAACCTTGTGCGCATGAAGGATTTCCTTGAGGATCATGCATGGTGATTGATCCTATCTACCTCAGGAATGTGTGAAGTCTTTATAAATGGTGGAGAGTGTGTGATGAGTTATCAGCTTCTTGAAGTGGCAAAGAATGAATGTTGGAGAACATCTTGATATCTATTCAAGACTGTTGTATTCGATGCAGTGTGATTTACAGTCTAGATTGAACTGACTGGATTGAAAAACCTAAATGTTTAGGGTTTAGGGTTTATGCTACTAACCTATCTGTTTCCTATAAGGTCGATGATGTTTTTCATTTTGAAGTTGTTGGCAAATGTTATGTGTGTATCCCAGTGAGTGATACTTGATTCTTGCCAGATTGGAGAAGTGTGTTGATTCCTGTAGAGTGTGATTGCAAATGAAAAGGAGCTAAAGTGGATTTGCCTTGGCATTGAGTGTTGTTATCACATCAGTGTATTACCTGTTGACTTCTAACCATTTCAACAGTTGGAAAATCCCTTAACTAGGTAGCTTTAACAGGCTTTTGTATAAATCCTTTAACAAGGTGACTCAATTCAATGAGTTCTTTAAATCCTCTTGTGAGGTAACCTTTAACCATGTATTGAGCCATCCCTTAACCGGGTGATCCCTAGCAGGATCCATTCCTAGCAAAACCTATTGTAATAGTCTTTAACCGGACTAGGCTCCTAACAGAGAGGACTTCAAAAGAGTTCAAAGAGAAACTTGTGGGTATTCATCCCCACCATGGTTTTTCCTCATTGGGTTTCCACGTGAAAAATCAGTGTGTCATGTGTGATGTCTTTCATGTGATGGTTTAGTGTTTTATGTCAAACTGGTAAAATATGTTAGACTAGTAGTCATTATATGTTTGATGATAGATTACTTTTTTATGCATAAGGGTGAAGTGGAAATGAGGAATTAGATTGTATGGAAAGATAAGGGTTACCAGTTTATATCTTTCACATTCTCAATGTGTTTTATTGGTAGTAATCTGATTCAGACTGGTGTTATTGCTTGCTAGTCAAAGTTTAGTGTGTGCAGTCAAACCAGTTCAGGGAAAGTGTTTTTGCCTGTACTAATTCACCCCCCTCTTAGTACTGGTTTGGTACTAACTGTTCATCATTTATTCAACATCCTCATCTCCTGAGCTGGGAGGAGGGTCTGCAGGATTAGTGATGTGAAGAAATGGGTGTGCAAGAAGGTTCTGTGCATAATTTGTTGTGATCCTGGCATCCAAAATGTGTGGTCTTAAATTATAAGAAATAATGGTAACAACCAAAAACTCTACGTATGCTATATCAAAAGACAATGAAGGACCCCAATCTTGTATGTCCTTGTATCGACACGTATACATTGCAACACCAGATGACATGTGCTGAATAATACCAAACTGTCTCAAAATGTGACCAAATAACATCCTCTCAATAATAAAAGGAGTTTTTCTGATAAGATATCTACTTTGCAAAATCAATGGGAAAATAGAAGTGTCCTCCAACCAAGGCTCACAATGAATATAAGGCCTCCAAATGACCATATCCATGGAATCCAATACCCATCTCCAAAACTCAAGCTTACCCAGCTTAGGTTGAGTAATGATACCTTTGTACAAATAGACAAAAGGCTGACCATCACCATGAACTCTTTCATGCACTAGTCGAGTAACAACAATGTGCTCCCAGCACCAAATCTGGAGGAATGTACATCTAGTCAACAGACTCGCCCCGCCATCATAAATAACCTGATGCAAATCATGATAAAGATGTTCCAACATACAAACACCCCATGCATAATGAGTATGATGTTGCATCATTCTTTATAGAATCCCTCCCCATCCAATAGAAAATCCTCAAGATCTCCTATCATGATAGATAAATTCACCAATCAAGCCTAAAAGTATCACTGGGAGAGTCTCATAGTGCATGATCATGTCCTCCCATCGAATCTTGCCACCATCAATGCTATGATCTTCTAACACTACTCTGCATGCCTCAGTCCCACCTAGATCCTGATAATCATATGGGATGAGCTCGCCAGTAATAGGGATGTGATGGATCTTGTATACATCCTCGAGCATCACACTAATCTCACCAGTGGGTAGGTGAAACATTTTGAGCTCACTATGCCATCTTTCAACTAATTTAGTCAACAGACCCCTATTATGTGTAATATATGGCATGTATAAGAATTAACATAAACCATAGGCATCAATATATCTAATCTTGTGTTGAGATAACTCCAAAACCAAATGCCGCATAGTTGGGAATCATTCCAGACACTGGAGAACATCAAGTTTAACATGTTTAATTAGACAAGTTGTCTATCAATAATCTATTCTATCCTATCAAATCAACCATTTCAATCAAATCTTATCTATCAAGAAAATCATTCTATCAATCAAATGATCAACAAATCAAGCTCTTTATCAGAGACTAAATTAGTCTCTTTGAGCTTTACTCAACTCATCAATCAACAAAAAAACAACTATCTTATCAATCAAAACAATTATCAATCAAATAGTCAAATCTATAAACCAAATATATCAAATCATTGATCAGTCATCATCAATAATCTATCAATCTATCAAATTCATACACTAAGACATCTAATCAATTTCATCTTATTGATTTTCAACATTGCCAACTTTAAAAAGTTCAATTTTCAACAAAAGCGATGTCTTCCTGAACAAAAGCGCTAATCTAGGTGCTAAAAAAAACATTTGTGCTAACTCATAAAGAATTTGTGTGAACACTGCTGGACACAATGGATCACTGAGGGGCAAGTGAATTAGTGATATAATTTTTTTTTAAAATCTAATAAATACCAGTACAATATAAAACTAACAAAAGGGCAGACGAGTTAATTAAACAATGCAAACTAAGTGTGCAAAAATAGTAGCAGTTGAATCAATATGACACACACACACACAAAAGAATCACATAACACTAGATGTATGAGGAAAACTTAATGTGGGAAAAACCTTAGTGAGAATAGCTATTGGAGATCTTCTCCTCCAATCCAACCTCACAATTCAAAGACCTGATTACAAATTTGAGGGCAGCAACCCAAGGAGCACCAACCCCTGATTTATGAGCACCAACTCAAAGGAGCACCAACCCTTATAAAATTTATAGGCTACAACCTAAAGGAGATACAACCCTTGTACTAAGAAACCTACTCAGTGAAAACAATATGAAAATTCAGATACACAAATGAGATCCCTGCTGCAAATAAAGTTTTGCAACCATTCAAAGCTTTGTACTACTAGTTTCTATCTTACTGGTTTGTGTTAACTCAACACACATTGCAACTTAGCCTTTCTGCCAGTATTGCTTCTACAAGTTTGTCACCTCTAAGTTCTATGCTCACTCTATTTGTTTGTTCCTTACATGAGTTCACCTTGCTTCTCCTTCCTAGTATAATATTCATTCACAAACACTTCAGATGTGTATCTCTTCAGCTCTTAGATAACAATTTCACTCTATCCTTCACACTTCAACAACAACAACTATTTGTCTTAGGTCGCCATATTTAAATTGAATCTTTACCACCAAACACCAATTCAAACAAAGGGCATATATGGTTTCCCTCCACTGATCAAATCTTCATCAAATCTAATCCGATCTACTTTGGATCTCTCACCTACTTTGGAAGGATAAATCATCACATGTTTTTCATTTGTCCAATGCATGTTTGCTAAAAATAGAAAACCTAACCCTTATTTTCATCCTTGAAACCAGTCGACACATTTATGATCCATCTCTTTCTTGTTCAAGGTCATCCTATGATCTGATTTCATGCTTTGATCATGATGCAAGCAACCATCTGATCTTCCTCTATCGACCATCTTTCATTGAGCCACAAACACCTGCAATCAATCCATGATTTTCCAATCACATTAAATGTCGACTTGTCACACCTACCATGCCTTAATGATGCACACATCAACCTCTCCTTTTTTTCCAACTAGCATCCACCTCTCAAACATGTCGACAATCAACCCACCAACATTCAATCAATTCATGCTCATTCATTCCAAAAAACTCCATACTGGTTCAAGCCCTTACCGATATAACCTTCTCTAGCTGCTATCTGACAACATACACTACATCGGTAGCTCAGCTTGACCTCTAGTAGTTTGTGATCTCTTTGACACTATGCCTCTTCATTACAAACATTATCTCAAACAAATAGCCAGCCTACATACCGGTTACAACTTGTCATGCCAACACACTGTTAGGATTAATGACAGTCCCAAAGATACTGAGAGGGGGGGTGAATCGGTATCTAACCGGTTTACAAAATATTTAACCTTATTAAGTATTGTGCATTCCAAAACAATGTACTGGTAAATAAGAATTAGTGTAGTAAACAGAAACAATAAAGACAACATAGAAAACACCCCATAACACAAGATGTTTAACAAGGAAACCCAGTGTGGGAAAAACCTCAGTGGGATTTGTGACCCACATTATTCACTCACTGGCCAATGAGTAAATATTACTTATAATGAGGGGCCTGCACATGCAGGAAGGCCAACTACCTAGAGCTCACTGCTCAATCACAAGATAGAAGTGTCACTAAATCAAAAAATTGATTATCAAAATCCAATACCATGTACTACTTCAAATCAACATCAATTATGTCAGGTTCAGTACCAGTTTAAGCTCATACTATAACCATAACCTTATACAAAATTTGTCTTATGCATTCACATATATCTTCCTTCTTATTCACTCATTCCTATTTTATTCCTTTCTTCAAAAATGATTTACAAGATCTCATACATATATGAGTCTATTTACAATATGCCATGTTGGCTTTACAAAAGATAATTACAATTAAATACAATAAACAACAGTTTATTCCCTAATGGTTGGGGTGCCGGTATGCATTGTTGCCGCTATCGATGAAGTGCCTACCGGTGTTGGTGCCTGTCGGTGGTTTACCAGATGAATTCTAGAAGGTTGCCTGAAGGTTGCCACATGGTTTCCATCAATGACAACACCATCAATTCTCATTAGAGTGTAGAATGCCAACAATCTCCCCCTTTGGCATTGATGGCAACACTCATGAGAAAAATCCAAAATCTATTCCAAAATTGAAGTCCAAAAATTTACCAAAAAGATGTGCCCCCCCAGAGAACATGATCTCCTTTGAATAGCCATTTTTCTTTGTCCACTACTCCCCCTTTGATATCAATGACATAGGTTGTCAAAAATAGTCAAATAAGTGTAAAATTTCACCTTAAGGTTTGTAATCTGTTGGTTACAATCTAAAATATGTCTGTCAAAACCAAGTTTAAACACTGCATGAATCTATTGTTATCATTCATGGTTGCCTCAGTTCGTTGGATCGTGCTGGTGAGATGACGCATATGCTCTTCTAGTGATCTTTCCCCTTGAATCAATGCCTTAGAGATCTCATTTCTCAGAGAGATAAGATTATCCAATTTAGGACTAAGTTTATGCTTAAGCTCTCTGGCATTTTCTTTGATCCTTCATTTTTCCTTCTTAAATTTCTCCAACTTTTCCATTTCTTGCTCAATAACTGATATAGGTTTGGATGAACCAATAATGTTATCAACTATATCATCAATTAACTTTTGTACTCTACTTATTTCCTTTTCAATGTCCCGTGTCAACAATGTGGCTTACATGTTTCCCTGTACAGTTCCTTATATTCCAAAATTGTTGTATTTAGTGTTGGTAAAAGTGTGTTAATGTGTTTTGCGCACTTCTTTATTGTGTCCTCAAAGAATTTTTCTTTTTTTTTCCATTTTCTCTTTGAAGGTGTCCTCATTTACCTTATCAACTGTTATTACATTTCCAGCAATAAATTTAGACAATGTGTCTAATTGACCTAAAGAATCCTTTACATGATCTAAATTACATTTTGGTGCAATCATCTTAAGAATTGGTATTGTATCATCAATTGCCTTATAAGCCAATGCATTATAGTTAGTTGTCTTCTTAATAGAGTCTAGGAGTACCTCTGTCACATTGGTAGGCCTGAATTCACTTGATGAAGTACCAAATGTCTGATCAACTGCCTTAAGCACCTTAGTGCTTCCAATATTAGTAACCAATTTGCTTGCATTTTCCTTCGATGGATCAGTTTGAGTTTCCATTTCAGCTAGCAATGGTTTGGGTTTCTCAGTGATTACCGGTTTCACTATCTCAATATGTACCTATGCCTCTGCTAGTTTCTCTATGGGTTTCTTTGTGTTCTCATCTACCGGTATCTCTGTGTCTATAGGTTTCTCAGTGCCAGCATCTATACTACTAGTATTCATTCCATTGTCCAAAGGTTGCTCACTTTGTAGTGTATGCTATGTTTGCTCTATTTGCATTTCAACCTCAACATTTTCTGTCGGTTGCTCAACAATGTTTTCACTGTCAGCAATATCATTCTTTACCTCTATGTTGCCCTTATCCACAACAATCTTCACTTCCTGAGTATCAACATTCATGGTGAATAGAATTTCTGATTCAGGGTTAGTGTCATCATGTGTTATGTCTATACTTTCAGTAGCTGGTGTATCATCAGTATGTACCGGTGTAGTGTCCAAGGGTGGTGGTAAGTTGTCAGTTATTTTGATGTTTGGTATTCCACCAACTTTACCTCTCCCTTTGTCCTTATCCTTCTAATATACCTTAAATTTTTTCTTAGGCTTGTTCAATTCTTCCTGTTTTTATTTTTCTACAAAAATGATATCCCATTTATCAGCTATTTTCTATGCAATTTTATTAACTCTACCAGCCATCAAACTCACTTGTCGATGACCACTAGCAAAAACAGATCTGTTAGCCTCACAAATTAAGTCATCAATCTCCTCTTTAGAGTTAACTGGATGTACAGCTAGAAGTTTTTCAACTTTAAGTTTCTTGTCCAACTCCATTACTGCAATCCTCTTTGCATTTAACCTTCTATATAGATAATTTGGCAAGTCATCCACAACTTTGATTAGAATTTTCTTGCATATGTCTAGATGTAAGATTATATTGTTTTCAATACTTTCCTTTTCTGAATCAGTGAATGTGTTGTACATTTTTCTCACATTAGCCAAATTACCATCATCAGTGATTTTATTCAGTAAATTATCTAAAGGAGGTATAACTTGTTTCTATTTCTTCTTAGGTGTTAGCTTCTTTGTCGGTTGCCTTACCATTTGTTGTTTCTTTCTCAAAGTTCTTATTTTCTTGGGTGAAGGAGAGGGTACCGGTGAGGGTTTTCTCTTCCTATAAACTCTCTTGAATTTAGTAGGCATCTCACTGTTAGATGATGTACCAACCGGTGAAATGTGTGCCTCTGATTGCAATGCTTTCAGCTCACTAGCCTTTATACCAGTAATGTTCATGATGTTTTCTTTTATTTCCTTAACTTATTTTGATGCACTTCTAATATACTTTTCTCTTCTCTTTATTTGTTTGATAGTTTGTACACCACTCTCAATTGTTTTTGCACTACCAAAAACTTTTTCTATTGGTTCTCTAGGAGCATCCAATAATGCTTTTGCATATGTCTCAATTATGTTCAAGTCTACTTCATAACCCATTTTTGTTACCCATTTCCTTGTCATATTTATCTACTACACTCTATGGTAGTCTCTCTCCAATTTTCATCTTGTCTTGAAATGTTTTAAAGTATTTAGAGATGTTGCTATCCTTAGTAGTACCCATGTTGGTGAAAGCTTCTTGTAATTGCTTGCCTACCCATATGTCATATCCAAAATCATTTTGTCCTATACCGGGGATTTTCTTTGTGAAATATAACATTAAGCATACTAAGAAATTTCCAAAATGAAATTTCCCTTTCTTGTCTCCTTTTATCTTCTTCAAATTGTCTATTAGTCCATCCTTCAACCATTCACACACATCTATTTTCCATTATTGTTTACCATTTCATAAGCACTATTAATGCAAAGACTAGAAACTGAATTAAGTCTATTTGCATGTGTACTCTTATAGCCTAGAATCATACTTATGAATCTCACATTGATAACCTTGATGTCATTTACTCTCAAAGATCTACTATCAGATGTTCCTTAGGTTAAGGTCATGACTGTGTTGTTAGGTACCTTCTTTGTTTTATCTGGTCTGCTGTCGGTTGAGGGTAAACCTGTCACTGCCCTAATTTCTTGCTGGGTGAATTTGCAAAAAAATTCTAACCAAAGAAATTCTCCATGTGCCCTACTTACGACAATTCTCACTACTTCCTCCGTAAATTCAGGTATGTTCAAGATTTCCACAAAACCTAAAGTCTCAATAATTTTGTGCTTGGGGTTTTACAATACCATTTTCGTCACAAATTATAGTTATAAACATTTTTAACAACTCCTCAAAACCTAATTGTTCAATTTTGTAGTGAATATAAATCCTAGGGTCTTCAACATAAGCTACACCTTTAGGAATCTTTGAAAATGCACCTATGGAATCATCTTGCTTAGCTATCTTGGGAATAATTTTGAATACGGGCCTAGGGAATTTTATGTTTTCCACAACAGTAGGGTTTGCAATAAATTCGGGAGTAGAAGAGGAAGCCATTTGAAAAATACCTTAAGCTTCCTAATAATGTTTGAGTGCTTGAAATAAATCACTTCACTTCTTCACCTTGAATGCCTTCACTCAAATTTCATACTTCTTGCTAATTTGAATTCTCGGTGAATCAAAAAAGAGGGAAAACTGATGATTTATAATGAAATTTCTTTCAACAATTGCATTAAATGCTCACAGCTTAAGTGAAACTTAACATATCTGCTAGTAAAGAAGAAATTGATCTTCTCACTATCAACCGAGGGTAAACTGCATGATAGTCAACTTGTTGCAATACCCCCAAAGGGTTACTTCTCAGTTGGATGAAGAATCTCCTACCGCTGGAGTAATACTTTATTGTGTTGGTATTTTGGTATGGTTTTGTCATTGATGTGAACACCTACTAAAAGCACTTTGGAGATCCAGCAAACATTCATCGGTAAGCAAGTAACTATTGCATAGTTACTAGTATATGGTACACCGGCAGGATATAACGATCACCGAAACTTGGTATGGCATGGAAGACACTTGGTAATGTCAAAGACATCGTGTGGAAATCTTATCTTGGAGAATTAATCATTGGTATATTCATATTTGCATATTTGCTTTTACCGGCAAATAGGTCCAGGGTTATCCAGGGTTACACCGATAGGTTTATCTTTTCCAAATCAGCATGGCATGCTATGGAGATGATTAATTAATGTTGTAAATACATTAAGCCGACATGTTCAATCAGTTATTGCATCAGATATTATATTGTTTGTAAAATGTTCTTATTGTAATATCTTGTAGAGCCGACCTACTAAAATTGGTCTTAGGTTATGGTATAAATGTAAGATCTTAATTGTAAGATCGAATGTGGAATGCAAAGAAGGTATATTGTGAAGGGATATGCGAGATTAAGCAGAGCTATACATGAAGACATCATTTGAAGGTGAAGCTAGGGTTTTGTGAAGGCATATTAGCATAACACCGGTATTGAATCCAACATATGAAGATTCTATTTCAAGCAGTACATTCTTATTGGATTTAACCATCCAAATTGTAGTCAGTGTGACTCCCATTTGTGTTTGAGCAGTGAGATCTAGGCACTTGGACTTTCTGCATGTGTAGACCCCATTTATGTACACTTACTATTTGCAGTAGTATCATCTGATTATGGGTAAGGTTTCCTACCATGGTTTTTCCCCTTACAGGGTTTCCACATACAAAACTGATGTCATGTGTTGTGGATGATTTTATGTTTTGATTTTATACATTAATCTTTATCGGTATTGCATTTATCTGTTAAATTTGTCCACTGGTATAATAGACTGTCTCACCAAAACTAAAGCAGTAGTTGATTAAGTTATTTTGGGTTTAAAGTTTTGGACAACTTATTCACCCCCCTTGTCATAGTTGTCCCTAGGACCTAACAATTGGTATCAGAGCTAAGTCCTCTTTTGCAGAAGTTTAACAACTTGAAGATATCCAATGTCTACTAACTATTTTAGGAAGGATAGTCCTAAACTTGATGGAACGAACTATGGGATATGGAAGATCAGAATGGAGACACATCTGAATTGCATTGGAAATGACATCTAGGATGTTACAAAGAATGGTTATATTGCTCCTACTCAAAGTCAACCTAATCCACCTAACTTGACAAAAGATGAGGAAAATGATTGCAAAGCAAGAGAAGCACTTTTGAGCGCATTATCAGATCAACAGATCATGGGACTATCAGATAGGTCTACTACTAAAGCTATTTGGGATCATATGGAAACACTAAATGAAGGAGATTCCACAGTCAAAATTGAAAACTTGAAAGCTTTCGGGTCAGGTATGAAAATCTAAAAATGGAAGAAGATGAAAGAATTTTTGCTTTTATGGAAAGAGTAAATAAAATTGTTTTGGGTATAAAATGTTGTGGAGGAACTCTAAGTGAAGATGAAATTGTTTCAAAAGTTTTAAGAGGATTGCCACCAGCATACAAAATGAAGGTTACTATTATAAATGAATTGAGAACAATGCCTAATACATTAGTAACTAGGGATACACTGATTGGAAAACTTTCAGCCTTTGAAATTGAAGAATTTGGTCCTATTGCTACTATGAAGATAGATTTAGCTTTCAAAGCATCAAAATCATCTGCATCATCAGTTGACAAATCTGATTGGAAAGCCTTTTATGCAAGAGAACTTGAAGAAAGTAGGAAAGAACTTGAAGAACTTGAAGAACTTGAAGAACTTGAAGCACTATTTGCAAGAAAAATGCCTAAAGGTCTAGTTGGAAGTAAGTATGAAGGTAAAGCACCCTTTAAATGTTTTAACTGCAATAAGATTGGTCATATGGCTTCAAGATGCCTTGATAGACATGCTAGACTAAGAGAAGAAGCTAGAAGGACATACAAACCTAACCTTGAATATCAAAGATACAGATTCAAGAAAAATAAGGACAAATCTTGTTATGTATGTCATGAAGGAGTGACTGATGATTCTGAAGAAGATTCAACAGACAATGGATGGGGTTTTGTTCCTATAGCAGAAGATCAACTGGCACCTATATTCCAACCAGTAGAACAAGCCTTGGCAGCTAAAATTGAGGTAAAAGATGAATGGATAATTGATTCTAGATGCTCACATCAAATGATAGGTGATAAAGGTAAATTCATAAACTTTCAAGAATACAATGGTGGCTTAGTAAGATTTGGAGATGACAAAGCTTGTCAAATTAGAGGTAAGGGTTCAATATCTCTTGATGGTAAACATAACACTGACAATGTCTACTATGTTGAAGGATTAAACCATAATCTTGTGAGTGTTGGTCAATTAGTTAAGAAAGGATTTCAACTACAATTCAAAAATGGGAAATGCAAAATCATGAATAGAATTGGTTTAGAAATTGCAACCGTTAATCAGACTAGAGATAATATCTTTCACTTGAATAACAGTGAGAAGACATGTCTGATTGCACATATAGATGAAAGTTGGTTATGGCATAAGAGACTCTGTCATGTAAACTTTGATTGCATGGTAAAGATTAGTACCACTAAGGAAGTTAGAGATTTCCCTAAGATTGTCAAACCTCACAATATAGTATGTAAGGAATGTCAATTTGGAAAACAGGTTAGAGCTAGTTTCAAAAGTATTCTAGAAAAATCTAATAATGCTCTTGATTTAATTCACACTAATTTATGTGGTCCAGCTAGAACTAAAAGGTTACAAGGTGATAGATATTTCATGCTAATCATTGATGACTATTCTAGAATGTGTTGGGTTACTTTTCTCAGAGAAAAATCAGAAGCACTTGGAAAGTTTAAACTGTTCAAAGCAATGGTTGAAAATGAAACCGGTAAGAAAATTAAGTGTTTAAGATCAGATCAAGGAGGAGAATTCACATCTAAAGAGTTTAATACATTGTATGAAGTGAATGGAATTAGAAGACAGCTATCAGCACCTCAGACACCTCAGCAAAATGGAGTTGTTCAAAGGAAAAAAAAAACTATCTTGGATGCAGAAAGAAGTATGTTCTCAGAAGCAAATTTACCACATGTGTATTGGAGAGAAGCAGTCAGTACAACAATCTATACATTCGACAAAGTTCACATCAAAGGTGAAGCCGGTAAGACTCCTCATGAACTATGGTTTGATATCACTCCTACTCTTAAATATTTCAGAATGTTTGGAAGCAAATGCTACATTAGAAGAGATGAGTATATTGGGAAATTTGATCCTAGAAGTGATGAAGGTATATTTCTTGGTTATTCATCTAAGAGTAACTTCTTGGTTATTCATGTAAAGATTGATGAACAATTCAGAGGAACTTCAAGGTACATAGATTCTAAACCGGCAATAGAAATTCCAATAAATGAACCTACACTAAATCCACCGGTACATAGTGAAGATCCAGTTACACCAGTATCATCTGAAAATTCCACTGTGACTGAGAAACAACAACAAACAAAGACACCCCAATATATAAGATTGAATCATTCTGAAGATTAGTTAATTGGAAACAAATACAAAGGAGTTATTACAAGAGGAAGATTGGAAAATTAAGAGGTATGTCTTATTTCTCAAATTGAACCATCATCAGTTAATGAGGCATGTGAAGATAAGTATTGGACTAAAGCTATGGAAGAAGAATTAGAACAAATTGAGAAAAACAATACTTGGACATTAGTTCTCCGGCCTAAAGATAAAAATGTAATTGGAACCAAATGGGTATTCAGAAACAAACTTAATGAAGATTGTAAGGTTATCAGAAATAAAGCAAGACTAGTGTGTAAGGGATATTCTTAGAAAGAAGGAATTGACTACAATGAAACCTTTGCACCAGTAGCTAGAATTGAGGCAATTAGATTATTTTTGGCTTTTGCAGTACATAAGAACTACAAAGTATATTAGATGGATATTAAATGTGCATTTTTTAATGGAAATATTGAAGAGGAACTCTATATTGAACAACCTGATGGATTTTCTTTGACAGATGACAAAGATATGGTTTGCAGGTTAAGGAAAGCTTTATATGGATTGAAGCAAGCTCCAAGAGCTTGGTATGCAAGATTGGATAAGTATCTTTTGAAAATTGGTTCTTCTAAAGGTAATGCTGATAGTAACTTATACTATAAAGTGACTAATGATGACATCTTGGCTATTGAAGTTTTTGTTGATGATATAGTTTTTGGAGGAGAAGATGGATTGTGTAAAGACTTTTCTATCAAAATGTAGCAAGAATTTGAAATGTCTATGATTGGTGAAGTGAGATTCTTTTTAGGATTGTAGATTTCTTAGACTAAAAAAGGTATATTCTTGAGTCAATCAAAATACTTAAAGGAGTTACTCAAGAAATTTGGGATGGAAAACTCTAAACCGGTAAGCATGCCTATGACTAGAAATGACAAACTATCTTTAAGAGATGAATCTACCCCTGTTAATCCAACAAGGTACAAATCTATGATAGGAGGTTTACTATATTTAACACAAACAAGACCTGATATTATGAATGCAGTATGTATTGTTTCAATATTTCAGAGTAATCCCAAAGAAAATCATGAATCAATAGTAAAAGGAATTTTCTGGTACTTACAAGGCACCCCAAATCTTGGTTTATGGTATCCTAGAGATGAAAACTTTGAATTATGTGAATACAAAAATACAAATTGGGCAGGAGACATTGATGACAGAAAAAACAACACCAAAGGAGCATTTTTTCTTGGAAACAGATTAGTTTCTTGGTTAAGTAAGAAACAGAGTTGTACATCTTTATCAACAGCAGAATCAGAATATGTTGCAGCAGCAACTAACTATACATAGGTAATTTGGCTTAAACAAATGTTGAAAGACTTGAAGGTAAAATGCAAAGAACCTATAACTATCTATTGTGATAACACAATAACAATTGATATATCTAAGAATCCGATATTACATTCTAAAACAAAACATGTCTCTATCAAACTAAATTTTCAAAGGGAAAAAGTTAAAGCAAAAGAAATACAATTGGTTTATGTGAATACTAAAGAACAACTTGTAGATATTTTCACTAAACTTTTGCCTAAGTAGATGTTTGAATATCTTAGAGAATAGCTTGGGGCCATATCCCCACTAGTAGACACTTAGAAAGTTGATGTCTGTCATCAACCGACAAAATTAACTGAGATATATTCTTACTCTGGCTTTGATGAGGAAGCTACGTCTTAGGGGGAGTAGTTGGTATAGTGAAATTGGTTGGTATTTTGTATAAAACAATTGGTATGTTGTAACTTTGGAATTTGATGTCAAACGGGGGGAGATATCTATGGAAAAACACATTATAAAACACATTATCTTGGTACAGAGAAACATAAAGAAACTCATGTTACTCTCAGGAGGAGAGATTGTTACTTTGAGAAGACTATTGTTACTTGGCATTTATGTTTTGGCACTTTGATGGCTTTTCCATCTTGTGTTGCCATCAATGCCAAAGGGGGAGATTGTTGGTATTTTGGTATGGTTTTGTCATTGATGTCAACACCTACTAAAAGCACTTTGGAGATCCAACAAACATTCACCGACAAGCAAGTAACTATTGCATAGTTACTGGTATATGGTACACTGATGGGATATAATGATCACCGACACTTGGTAATGTCGAAGACATCATGTGTACATCTTATCTTGGATAATTACTCATTGGTATATTCATATTTGCATATTTTCTTTTACCGGCAAATAGGTCCAGGGTTATCTAGGGTTACACCGGCAGGTTTATCTTTTCCAGATCAGCATGGCATGCTATGGAGATGATTAATTAATGTTGTAAATGCATTAAGCCAACATGTTCAATCGGTTATTGCATCAGATATTATATTGTTTGTAAAATGTTCTTCTTGTAATATCTTGTAGAGCCAACCTACTAAATTTGGTCTTAGGTTATGGTATAAATGTAAGATCTTAATTGTAAGATCGAATGTGGAATGCGAAGAAGGTATATTGTGAAGGGATATGCAAGATTAAGCAGAGCTATACATGAAGACATCATTTGAAGGTGAAGCTAGGGTTTTGTGAGGGCATATCAGTATTACACCGGTACTAAATCAGCTTATGAAGATGCTATTTCAAGAAGTACATTCTTATTGGATTTAACCATCCAAATTATAGTTAGTGTGACTCCCATTTGTGTTTGAGTAGTGAGCTCTAGGTGCTTGGCCTTTCTGCATGTGCAGACCCCATTTATGTACACTTACTATCTGTAGTAGTATCATCTGATTGTGGGTAAGGTTTCCCACCATGGTTTTTCCCCTTATAGGGCTTCCATGTACAAATACTAATGTCATATGTTGTGGATGATTTTATGTTTTGATTTCATACATTAATCTTTACTAGTATTGCATTTATCTATTAAATCTGTCTACCGGTATAACAAACTATCTCACCGGTACTAAAGCAGTAATTGATTAAGTTGTTTTTAGTTTAAAGTTTTAGACAACTAATTCACCTCGCCCCCTCTCAATTGTCCTCGGGACCTAACATGTTCTACTAGTGAAGGAATAGTCTCATCTACATTCTGATCTGTCTTTCTAATCCATTTTTAAAAAAAATCTTGCTATACCTCATCTACCTTCTCTTTGCCTTTCAAACTAGGTCCTTTATTATTTGTCGATGAAGTTTAACTTCTACCAAATTTTGCAATATGTCCAATTTTGTTACAAGCATAACAAGTCACATTATTCTTCTAATTTGCCTTTCCATATCCTATACCGGTTTTTGTTTTGCATTGATTAGATAAGTGCCCAAATCTTCCACAAACATAACATCTCACATTCATTCTATAGTTTTCTGAATTATGACCAACTTTGTTGCATTTTGAACATTAACCGGTGGGTGCATTAATGTTCTGATTGTTTCTAGATCTATAGTAATTTTCTCTATGACCATACTTGTTACAATTAAAGCATTTCCCATTAAATTTGTAAGAATTAGGTTGTCTTACTGGTTTGTTGTGATCATGCTTGTTTGCAGTACCGAAACTTTCTCCAACTTCAAATCCAAGTCCATTAGTATCTCCATTAGGTTTCCTACTTTTCAGCATATCATTAAGTTCCTCTGAACTTTTCTTGAATTTCTCTTTATGTTGATTTGCAGTAGCCAACTCATTTTCCAGAATTCCCATTTGTCTCATAAGTTCAGTTTTATCATGTTGCATGTGAATCAGATCTATCTTCAACATATCATTTTCATGTCTGAGTCTTAGATTTTCATTTCTAGCATCATTGAGTCTCTTAGTCAAGTCATCTTCATTCTTTTTCGTGTCTTCAATATCTTTACAAAACCTCATAGTCATATCTTGCATCTCAATCTTCATATTACTATTTTCTTGCCTCAACTTGTTCACAAGATCATTAAGAGTTTCCTTTTCATCATTATTATTTTGCATCTTCTCATGAAGTTCTTTTCTTTTATTCCGGGCTATAATACGATTCTTCTGAAGTCTTTGAATGAATTCCTATGCAGTCCTCAGATCATTTTCAAGTTTGATATTCTTCAACTTTTCTGCATCATAATCTACAAGAGCTCCTTCCAATTGTTTCCTTAAGTTCTCCATTTGTACCGATGTTAGACTCTTCCTCAAGATGTTAGGCTTTTGAAAAAAGAGGACCAGGCTCTAATACCAATTGTTAGGATTAATGACAGTCCAAAAGATATTGAGAGGGGGGTGTGAATTAGTATCTAACCAATTTACAGAATATTTAACCTTATTAAGTATTGTGCATTCCAAAACAGTGTACCGGTAAATATGAATTAGTACAGTAAATAGAAACAATAAAGACAACATAGAAAACACACCATAACACAAGATGTTTAACGAGGAAACCCAGTGTGGGAAAAACCTCGGTGCGATTTGTGACCCACAATATTCACTCACTGGCCAATGAATAAATATTACTTATAATGAGGGGCTTGCACATGCAGGAAGGCCAATTGCCTAAAGCTCACTGCTCAAGCACAAGATAGAAGTCTCACTGACTTACAAAATGGATTAGCAAAATCCAATACAATGTACTACTTCAAATCAGCATCAACTCTGCCAGGTTGAGTATCGGTTTAAGCTCATACTATAACCATAACCTTATACGAAATCTACCTTATGCATTCACATATATCTTCCTTCTTATTTGCTCATTCCTATTCCATTCCTTAATTCAAAAATGATTTATAAGATCTCATACATATATGAGTCTATTTAAAATATGCCATGTCGGCTTTACAAAAGATAATTACAATTAAATACAATAAAAAAAGTTTATTCCCTATCGGCTAGGGTGTCGGTATGCATTGTTGTCACTGTTGGTTGTTTACTAGATGAGTTCCAGAAGGTTGCCACATGGTTTCCATCAATGACAACACCATCAATTCTCAATAGAGTGTAGAATGCCAACACACACAAATTCATATAACCTCTTACCAGTGATCTCACTGATAATCTCAATACCTTCTTGTCTTCCATGCCTTTGTACCAATTTTGTCTTCCACGATACTGGTTGACATGCCTTCATGTTAATCTTCTTTATGTTGGGTACAATGTTCTACATATGGGTAGACACTTAGTTGACATTAGTTGACCATACCAACAATCTCCTACTCATCAATTGACATCAAAGATAACTCAATGCCAACAATCTCCCCCTTTGGCATTGATGTTAATACACACTATACCGATCTCTCTCCCCCTTTGACATCAATGGAAAAGGGAACCTTGGTCTGACACCAAATTTAACCAAGTTCAGCTGCCTGAGATGATAGAAAAATTGAATAGATAACTATTAAAATCATATCTTATGCCTGCAACTGATAGGACATACTCTCCCCCTTGTTAGGGGTCCCACAGATACTGAGAGGGGGGGGTGAATTAGTATCTAACCGGTAATAAGAATTTTTCAAGTTAAAACATGCAGAACATAATATAACAATGTACCGGTATGCAAGAAATAATGCAATAAACAGAATCAAGAATATCCACATGAAAAGTACACCATAACACAAGATGTTTAATGAGGAAACCCAGTGTGGGAAAAACCTCAGTGGGATTTGTGACCCACAATATTCACTCACTGGCCAATAAGAGAATATTACTTACAAAAGGGGCCTGCACATGCAGGAAGGCCAACTGCCTAGAGCTCACTGCTTAATGGGAAGTCACACTGACTTACAAAAAGGATTATACTAATCCAATAACTTGTACTGCTTTACAATAGCATCTTCAATGCTAGATTCAGTACTGGTTTCTGCTCTGTTCTTTACATATACCCTTTGACCTATATTTTGCACATTAGGTCTACCTAATATTTTCTTTTATACTCCTTACATCATTATTCCAAATGTCTATAATGATCTCCTTTATCTATAAGAGTCATTTTACAATTTGCCAAGTTGGCTTACAATAATAAACAAAATATTACATAACAAAAATCTTGTCGGCCTCTATGTCGGTATACTTTCTTTCTTCTGTGTCGGTTCTAGTGTAGAGTGTTTTGCTGATGTCGGTACACTATCTTGCCAGTGTAATGCTATGCCAGTATATTGTCTTGTCGCTGCCATAGGATTGCAAGGTTGCCATCAATGACAAAACCTTCAATCACATACAATGTCTCATTAGAGTGTGCATATGCCAACAATCTCCCCCTTTGGCATTGATGGCAACACTCATGAGAAATTTCAAAAAGTGTCCAAAAGTGTGCAGTCCAAAAATGTTACCAAAAATGTGAGAGCTCCCCCTGAGCATATGATTCCTGTGTTTTGAACTTTCTCATCCCACTACTCCTGCTTTGGCATCAATGACAAAGGTTGTCAAGATGTCAGTAGAGTTTGTAGGTTCAGCTATCCATAACCTCAACCTTGTAGCTGGGTGGTTATAATCTAAAAAAGATCTCCCAAAATTAAGTTTATACTATCCATAAACTTCTTACTATCCTTTATTGTATCCTTAAACTTCTTACTATCCTTTATTATTGTCTCAGTTCTCTTTACTGTATCGGTGAGATGCTACAAATGCTCTGCCAGTGTTTTGCTGCCCTATGTTAGTGCCTCAAAAATTTCCTTCTGCGGAGATGCTAAATAGTCCAATCTTGGACTTAGTTTAGATCTCAAATGTTTTGCCTTATTTATTGTCCTTTCTTTCTCCCTTTCCAATTTGAGTAGTTCTTCCTCAAATTTTGCTATCTTCTCTTCAAAAACTGATAGTGTATTAGGTGAGTTGACAAAGTTGTCTGTAAGTTTATTTATCTCATCTTGTGCCTTACTTATTTTCTTGTCAATATCTATAGTCAAAAAGTTTGTTTTACATGTATCTTTATACAAATTTTTGTATTCTTTCAACAGACTACATAGTTCCAGTAGAAGTGTGTCAAAAATTCTGTTACACTTCTTTATTTCCTCATCATAGAATTTCTGCTTTTCAATCTCTACCTTATCCTTCACTGAATCTTCCTTTATTTTCTCAATATTTTCTTAGATGTATTTACACAATGTATCCAATTTTCCAAAAGAATCTTTATTATCTATATTACAGTTGGGTGCTATTACCTTCAAAATTGGTATGGAATCATCAATTGCTTTATAAGCCTATGAGCTACAGTCAATTATTTTCTTGATAGAGTCAAGTAATACCTCAGTCACATTTGTTGACTTGAATGTTGATGATGATCCAACAATCTGAGTACCAGTGGTAGTAACCATGCTTGTATTGACCTCTGGTAGGTTAGTTTGTGTCTGCATTTCTTTAAGCACTGGTTTTCCTACTTCACTGGTTACCAGTGGTACTGTTTCCTTATGTACCTGTTTCGGAGCCTTTAGCTCTGTTGGTTTCTCTATATGTTGTGTTGACTCTGCCTTTTTCTTTGTATCTTCTACCAGTTTCTCTATTTCCCCTACTACCAAAGGCTTATTAGCCATATCTGACTTGTCAGTTGAATCCTTATCTACTATTATGTTGATCTTCTGAGTATCAACATTTACAGTATATAGGACTTCAGAAGTAGGATTGCTATCCTCTACATCCATAGTTTCTGCTGCCGGTTGATCTTCAGTAGTTGTTGTTTTTACCAGTGGAGGTAGATTGTCTTTAACTTTGATGCTTGGTGGTCCACCAACTTTTCCTTTCCCCTTGTCTCTATCTTTCTAATATACCTTTATAGGTTTAGGGTTCCTATACTCTTCTTGTTTTTCTTTATCAACTAGGAATATATCCCATCCATCTTCTGTTTCCTCTATCACTTCATTAACTCTTCCTTCCATTAGTGAAATATGTTGGTGTGCAGTAGAGAATACTGACTGGTTTGCTTGAGCAATCAAATCATCAATTTCTTTAGGAGAGTTTACCAGATATACAACAAGTAGTTTCTCAATTTTTATTTTCTTACCTAATTCTATCACTGCTTGCCTTCTGGCCTCAAGTCTTTTGAATAAATCATCAGGAATTTCATTTGCTACTTCCATCAAATATTTCTTGTACATGTCCATATGCAATATAACATTATTCTCAACTTGTTCTTTCTCATCAACATATAGAGTGTCATAGATTTTCCCTATGTTCTTCAGTTTTCCTTCCTCTTTGATTTCATTTAGCAGTACATCAAGAGGTGCCAAGTCTTTGTTTGTCCTTTTCTTCTTCTTAGGTGTCAGCTTCTTCTTTGGTGTGGCCTTTCTAACTGGAGATCTCACGGCTTGATGCTTTTGCCTTGTTCTTTTAGGTGAAGGAGTGGTTGCTGGTGAGGGATCTCTTTTTCTTACAACTCTTTTAAAAGTTGTTGGCATGTCACATTCAAAAGAGGTACCTACCGGTGATAGGTGAGTTTTAGGTTGTGGATCAGCCAACTCATCCTCTATTATGTCAGTTTTCTTTAATACATCTTCCTTAATGGCTTTTGTTTGCCTGGATCCTTTCCTTACAAATGCCTCAACCTTCTTTACTCTTTTCTTTGATTGTATTTGGCTTTCTATAGTATCAACACTACCAAATACTTCTTCCGTAGGTTCATTGGGGGCTTCTAGAAGTGCTTTAGCATATGTTTCAACTATGTGGTCATCTGTTTCATAGCCCATCTCGGTTACCCAAATTGTCCTTGGGATGACCGCTTCCATCCAGATTTCATCTTTCTTAATGAAAAAGCATATATCATCTTTGTATTTGTCTACTTTTTTTTGAGATAACCTTATTCTTTTCTTCATTTTGGTCTTTAATGCTTGAAAGAAGTCATTAATATTGTTCTCCTTGTTCTCACCCATGTTACTGAACAATTCAGTCAATTGCTTTCCTACTGGTATGTCATATCCAAGTTCTTTATAACCTATACTAGGAACCTATTTTGTTATGTGTAGCATTAGGCATACTAACAGATTTCCTAATCTGAAAGTTCCTTTCTTGTCCCTTTTGATTTTTTCAAGGTTGTCAATTAGTTCATCCTTTAACCATTCACATATGTCTATTTTTGCATTTCCTATTACCATATCATAAGCACTCTTAATGCATAAACTTGAAATTGAATTAAGTCTATTAGCATGAGAAACTTTATAACCTAATATCATACTGATGAATCTCACATTGATATCTTTTACATCATTAACCCTTAGAGATCTCTTGTCAAATGTTGCACCAGTTAGTTTTGTAACTAGGTCATTGGGAACCTTCTTGGTTTTATCTGGTCTCTTACCGGTGGTTGGTAACCCTGTGATAGCTTTCAACGCTTCCTTGGTGATCTTATGGATTTCATCTAACCAGAAAAATTCTCCATGTACTCTGCTTATAACTATCCTAATCACATCCTTTGAAAATTCAGGAATGCTAAGGATTTTCTGTAAATCCTAGGGTTTCAATAATCTTGTGTTCATCCTTCACATTGCTGGTGTTATCACATATCACGGTTTTATACATGGTTTTGATTTCCTCATCTCCTAACTCTTCAATGTTGCTGTGGATGTACATTCTAGGGTCTTCAACATATACATCTCCCTTAGGAATTTGAGAAAATGCACCTAAGGTATCATCCTTCTTTGGTATCTCGAGAACTAACTGAAATATGGGCCTAGGTCTTTTTATTACCTCAATAATAGTAGGGTTTGCTATGTATTCAATTGCAGAGGTGGATGCCATGATTAAATACCGTTTACTACCTTGTATGGATGATTGCTTGGAGTGTGCTTGCTTCTTGCTTGAAATGCCTTAGCTTGGAATCTTCGCACTCTCTAAAAATCTGAAATCACGGTGAAATGAAATGGAGCCAAAACCTTAACTTTATAATGTCTTTTTCACCATCTACCACATTAATTGCATGCTGGTTAAGTATTCACTTAACATTGTCTGCCAGTAATAAGTAATTTTCAACTTCTTATCTCTAACTGAGGGAATAATTAGCACATGTCATTAGATTGCCAAACCCTCAAGGAATTTTTTTTCAATTAGATGAAGAACTTCCTGTCGGTGGAGCACTGCTTTGTCCTACTGGTGAAGCATCACTTTGTCCTACTAGTAAAGCATTGGTTGGTTCTACCAGTGGAGAAGAATTCCCAATATTTAGATTAGCTTTTCTAATCCATTGTTTTGAGAATTCTTGCTTAATCTCTTCAACTTTTTCTTTACGTTTCAAGCTAGCACTTTTGTTGTCTACCGGTGTCCCTTTACTTCTACAAAATTTAGCAATATGCCCAATCTTGTTACATGTATAACAAGTTACATTATTCTTCTGAATAGCTTTCCCATAACCTATGCCGGTTTGTGTTCTACATTGATTTGATAAATGTCCAAATCTTCCACAAACATAACATCTCACATTCATTCTACAGTTTTCAGAGTTGTGACCAACTTTGTTGAATTTTGAACATTGACCGGTGGGTGTGTTGATATTTTGATAATTTCTAGATCTACATTCATTTGCTCTATGACCATACTTATTACAGTTAAAGCATTTTCCATTGAATTTATAAGCATTAGGTTGTCTTACCGGTTTGTTGTGATCTTGAGTATTTGCAGTACCAGAGCTTTCACCAACTTCAAAGCCAATTCCAGAAGTGTCACCTTTAGGTTTTTAATTCTTCAGCAAGGTACCAAGTTCCTCTGAGCTTTTCTTGAATTTTTCTTTGTGTTGATTTGCAGTTTCCAGTTCTCTTTCCAAGATTTCTTTTTGTCTCATCAGTTCATTTGAGTCATTCTGAGTATGCATCAGATCTATCTTCAACATGTCATTTTCATAGCTAAGTCTTGTGTTCTCATTTGCTGCATCACTTAGAATTCTGGTCAATTTTTCTTCATTCTTCTTCCTATCCTCAATCTCTTTGCAAAATCTCATATTCATATCCTGCATTTCATTTTTTGTTGTCATGATCTCTTGTTTCAACTTGCTTATCATATCATTAAGTGATTCCTTTTCATCATTCTCATTTTGTAGTTTTTCACAAAGTTCTCTTCTCTTATTTCTTGCAACAGTAAAATTTTCTTGAAGTTCCTGAATGATATCCTGAGCTGCCCTTAAATCATCTTCTAATTTGATATTTTTCAATTTCTCTGCATCATAGTCTGTAAGAGCTCCTTCAAGTTGCTTCATCAGATTTTCCATCTTTACCAGTGTCAAGATCTTCCTCAAGCTATTAGGCTTCTAAAAATAGAGGACCAGGCTCTAATACCATTTGTTAGGGGTCCCACAGATACTAAGATGGGGGGGTGAATCAGTATCTAACCGGTAATAAGAAATTTTCAAGTTAAAACATCCAAAACATAATATAACAGTGTACCAATATGCAAGAAATAATGTAATAAATAGAATCAAGAATATCCACATGAAAAGTACACCATAACACAAGATGTTTAATGAGGAAACCCGATGTGGGAAAAACATCGATGGGATTTGTGACCCACAATATTCACTCACTGGCCAATAAAAGAATATTACTTACAAAAGGGGCCTGCACATGCAGGAAGGCCAACTACCTAGAGCTCACTACTCAATGGGAAGTCACACTAACTTACAATAAGGATTATACTAATCCAATAACTTGTACTACATTACAATAGCATCTTCAATGCCAGATTCAGTATTGGTTCCTGCTCCGTTCTTTACATATACCCTTTGACCTATATTTCGCACATTAGGTCTGCCTAATATTTTGTTTTATACTCCTTACATCATTATTCCAAATGTCTATAATGATCTCCTTTATATATAAGAGTCATTTTACAATTTGCCAAGTCAGCTTACAATAATAAACAAAATATTACATAACAAAAATCCTATCGGCCTCTGTGCTGGTATACTTTCTTTCTTTTGTGCCGGTGCCGATGTAGAGTGTTCTGCTGATGTCGGTACACTATCTTGATAGTGTAATGCTATGCCGGTATAATGTCTTTCCAATGCCATAGGATTGCAAGGTTTCCATCAATGACAAAACCTTCAATCACATACAATGTCTCATTGGACTGTGCATATGCCAACACCCCTCTGTCCATGTATCATGATTCAAGGTTCATAAGATAATAATAATTGTTGACTCCCCTTGAACAGTGTGTCTCTCTTCTCATTTAAGTGTTGTATGATGGTGGGACAACTCCCAATTTTTGTCTCAAGTACTCAAATATTCTCAAAGGAAGTGGCTTTGTGAATATATCAGCAATCTCCTTACCGGTGGGAACATACTCTACCATTATCTCTTTGTTAGCTACCTTCTCCCTCAACAACTAATACTTGATTGCAATGTGTTTTCTTCTTGACTGCATTACCGAATTATTGGAGATGTTGATTGCACTTTAGTTATCACACCAAATTAAAATAGGTTCCAGTATCTCCACCTGTATGTCTTTCAGCATCTGCTTCATCCACAAAATATATGTGAACAACATGTAGGAGTAGGTATATACTCTTCCTTAGTAGTAGATAATGACACTGAATCTTGCTTCTTGTTGTGCCATGATACTAACCATTCTCCTAAGTAGAAAGAATCTCCACTTGTACTTTTTTGGTCATCAATACTTCATGCCCAATCTACAATAGTATAAGCCTGCAAAGAGAATTCTTATTTCTTTGGATACCATAGGCCATAACTAACAGTTCCTTGCAGATACCTAAAGATTCTCCTAACTGCATTTAAGTGAGATTGTTTAGGAGCAGCTTGGTCTTGCTACCATGCAAATATCTTACACAATATCTTGTCTACATGTTGTTAGATATAATAGACTACCAATCATAGACCTATACAATGTTTGCTCAACTTTTGGTGACTCACCTAGTTTGCTAAAATTAGAACCGGTAACCATGGGAGTATTTACTAGTTTGTTGTCCTCCATTTGAAATTTCTTCAACATACCTAGTTTGTGATATGAAAATTCCTTTCTCCTATTGTGAGATCTGCAAACCAAGAAAATAGGACAACTCACCTAGCATGGACATCTCAAATTTTGTGTTCATCTAATCTGGAAATTCTTTGCACATGATGTCCTTGTCTCCACCAAAGATAATATCATCAACATATACAACACCTATAATTATGTTATTTCCATTTACCTTGACATACAAGTTACTATTTGCATTTCCTTTCCAGAATCCTTACTCCTTAAAGTATTTATCCAACTGAGAAAACCATGTTCTGGGAGCCTTCTTCAAGCCATACAAGTCTTTCTTTAACCGGCATACAAAACTTTCATCATCATGTAAAAGATAACCCTCCAGTTGTTCCATATACACCTCTTCTTCAAGGTTACCATTCAAAAATGCAGATTTGACGTCCATTTGGTAGACCTTGTAACCTTTATAGGCAAGAAAGCGAAAAACAATCTTATTGCTTGTAACCTAGAAACTAGTGCAAAGGTTGCTTCGAAGTCAATACCTTCCACTTGAGAATACCCTTTCCAAACTAACCTTTCTTTATGTCGACTTCTTTTACCTTCTTCATTCATCTTGTTTTGGTAGACCCACTTGGTACCTATGACATTCTTGTATGCCGGTCTAGGAACAAGTTCCCAAGTTTGATTTATCTCAATTTGTTTTAGCTCTTCATCCATGGCATCTATCCAATTTTCACTTTTGCTAGCTTGATAAAAAATTTTGGGCTCAAGTTCTTTCATGAGGAATAAATTTACCTTCTCATCATTCTAGGCTACTCTCCTTCTGGTTTGCATACCAACAATTTTATCTCCTAAGATTTATTCTTCTGGATGGTTCTTTTGCACATACCAGTTGGAATTATTGCTTGGTGATTCTTCTACTAATCCATTGTCAGATTGATCTTCATGCTCGTCATCTAAAACATCAATATAGGGTGTTGGGGAAGATCCTTTCTTATGTAGGTCTTCATCTATTCTCACATATATACTATCAACTATTTTTCTCAATTTCTTGTTGTATCATTTATAGGCTTTGCTATTAGTTCAGTAAACCAATGCTATTAGTTGAGTAAACCAAGAAGATTAATTCATCACCCCTGGAATTAAAACTTCCTAATCCATCAGAATCTCTCTTGATGAAACACATACTTTCAAACACTCTGAAATGATTGAGTGATGGTTTCTGATCGTACCATAACTCATAAGGAGTCATTCTACTGTTCACTCTTAACTATACCTGGTCTAATGTGTAGAATGCAGTATGAACTTCTTCCTTCTAGTATGTATCCAGTATGTAGGCCTCATTCAACATTGTTCTAGCCATTTCCTTTACTATCCTATTATTCCTTTCTACCACACCATTCTGCTCTGGATTCCATGTTTCTCACAATAGTCAATAAATTTATTTGAAGAATATTCTCCATCCTGATCTGATCTTAAACACTTTAACTAGTGCCCACTGTCATTTTCAACCATCCTTCTAAAAATCTTGAATCTCTCAAATACTTGTTATTTTTCAAGCAAAAATGTCACCCAAGTAATCCTTGAGTACTCATCAATGAATAGCATGAAGTACCTCTCACCGATCAGAGCCCTTGTCCTTGTTGGTCCACACAAATTTGTATGTACTAACTATTGGGATCGAAGAACACTAGGAGGGGGGGTGAATCAGTGTTCTACCGGTATGAAATTTTTTTATCTTTTTATACCATGCACATATAAACCAGTAAACAAATAAACATATAACAAGAAGCAAATAAACCATCCACATAAATGAACACCAAAAAACACATAATTTATACGTGGAAAACCTCAAAGAGGAAAAACCATGGTGGGAATTCTGATCCACAATATCAATTCACTAGCCATATGAAAATATATTACATATGATAGGGGCCTGCACATGCAGAAAGGCACACTGCCTAGAGAATACTACTCATCACTAAAGAGATTCACTAACTACAAGCTTTCTACTAAAGTTAATTACTGAAAAATGAACTAAAGAATGCATTTGCTATGCCAAATAGAGTTCTGATTTTGGCTCTACTCTGTACCTATTCATAAACCTTGAGCTACTACCGATATCTCTTCTCCTCCAAGAATGCTTTCCAAGCTATCTATAGATCATTACATGATATAACATTCACATAAAAAATGATCTTCATACATATATTTTGCATTATACAGTTTTTCTATATTCTCCTATATCCACACATTTCACATATCTCAAAATAGTCTACCAGACTAACCTATATACCTATTACAATTAATATGCCTTATGTTGATTTACAATACATTTACAAAACATATTCAATGTTGGCCTTGAAAATAATTACAAAATGATTTATTAAGTAAATCCTCTTTGATGTCGGCTTCCAATAAATTATTGATGCTAGTGTCAGTGTCGGTGTTGGTGTAGCCCTGAATGCTCCAAAGTCAGTATCTGTTAGTATATGCCTCCTAGTGCTAGTATATGACTTCCATTTGATCTTGTTTCCATCAATGGCAAAAAAATTAATCCACTGAGTGTCAATTGCCAACAATCTCCCCCTTTGGCATTGATGGCAACACTCATGTGAAAAATGGATTCCCTGTCGGTATGCTCCCCTGAGCAATACATTCCATCTAATATCCTGATATCATTCCCATGTGTTTTTATCTGATGTTCTCACATATTTTTCACATATATGTATACTCCCCCTTTGACATTAATGCCAAAGAAAGGTGAAAGAATTGAAGGAATTTCATAACAATAGAATACTAATAGTTTCACTGGAGCTTAATCATCTTCAAGATTTCTAGGTATGCCTTTTGCAATAACTTAAGATATGTATCCTAGCCAGATTTGAAATTATCAGAAATAGATGCTAGTCCACTTAGTAAGTGGGAAAGTGTTTCCTTCGCTTGGATATTTGTTGGTGTGGATTTAGCTATCATGTCTATGCACTCTCTCTTATGAAAACCCAATGAGTCTAATCAAGGACTTACCAGTCCTCTTAGATTTCTTTCTCTTCACATGACTTTATCTCTCTCCTTCTCAAAACGAAAAAAAATGGTTCTCCAAGGAAATTTTTTTCCCATCAACAAATGTGGTCAATCTAGTCAATCCATCAAAAGCATTAGCAATTTTAACTATCTTATCATATAACTCCTTTACTCTGCTATCTACATTAGCCATAAGAATTTCTATGTTTTTTGAATAAGGGAAAACAAGTTTTGAAGGGACTTGAAACCCTATACAAAACAGGTTTTGGAAGGACTTGCAACCTGAACCGAAAGATAAGCCTGAAAGTCCACCAAAAGAAACAAAACACAAATGAGACTCGGCACAGCCATATAAAAGATGGGGGACAACACAAGAAGGACCCCCAACAAAAACCAATGGGCTACAAAAACCAATAGCCCCAACCCTATTAGGATGGCTCAATAATTTGAACTACCCTTGTGGGATCGAGGGGTCATATCAAAAGAGGCCTGGGATGATTTAGATTTCTTACTTTTAATGGTAATCCATCCCTCCTTAACCCTAGTAGTAGTCTTTTTCCAAGAAGATAGGTCCATAATAGAGGACCTCCCCTCACTAGGAGGAATAGAGGTAGAATCCGAAGAGGCAGGGACAACAAAAATATGAGAATCAGACAAAGATCTAGCAGCAATCTTGGATGCAGGAAGGTCAGCCACCAAAGGAGAAGATCCAACATCCTTCAAACAGTCAATCGGGATGCCACCACAAGCATCCACACACACCTGAACCAGAGGCAGCACCCAGAGGTGTAATACCATTGGTGTGAGGAACCTGCACAACCACCTGGGAGAAGCCTTTCTTTTGAAAAAAATAGTGTTTAGAGGAGGCACCCTTCCACCAAGAAACATAATATTTTTTCTTTTTAACTATTTCACACTATTCAACAACATGTCTAGTTTGGAAGCACTTTCAACATCTGAAGAGGATACCCTCAAAGTCGAGCGGTTGGACCCAAGATCCTAAAGAAGATTCAATCTCAATCTCAGCTAGGAGCCCTTTAGAAACATCATTGTTAACCAAAATCCGAGCATAAGTAGAATGATAAATATGGTAAGAATCCTTATCAATCATTAGAAATTTGCCTAAAGCCTCCCCCACTTCCTCTAGTAGAGAATCTATCCAAATATGAAGGGGAAGGTTAGGGAACCTAACCCAGATAGGAATCTCATTAAATGAATCAGTAGATGGGTTAAAATCTAAGAATCAGGGTTTAACCATCAAAACAAATTTATGCTCCTAGCTGAAAGGATTGTTACATAAAATTTTTGATCTACCCTCTACATGTTCAAATTTAGCAATGAAAAAACCTTTGGCTAAAGGAAAGATGTTAACTAAACCCTTTAAGATCAGTTCCTAGCTTTGGGAAATCCAAGTGTGTACCTGAGGAAGGCTTGGCCAAAAGCCCTGAAACCTACAAATTAGTCCATGAGACTCAAACACAAAGGAGTTATGGATGATATCCTTTTCAGTGTTAGCAGACACCCTGGAAGCCAAGGGTTGGCACACGGGAACAACCACAAGGCCCAAGCCATGGGAAGCCTGATCCACAGCTGAGGGTGTCGAAGGCACCCGATCACCATCCACTGTATTAACAATAAGTGCATGATGGATCTTGGACTTGTAAGGTTCAGCCACAGGGTCAACTTTCATCTTCACCCCAACAAAGGTACCCCAAGGAGGTGGAGTAGTCTCAGCACCCACCATCAAAGAGGGTAAGACGTGTGCTAAAGATGGTAGTTGAGAATCCAAAGTGAGAGGTGAAGAACCCCCTGAACCCCCCACCATCAAACAAATAGAAACCCCTACTAATCCCCCATTCACATCACTCTGAGGGAGAACACCACTCTATAGATATTTGTACATTGTTTTAAACAAACATCAATAGGAATAAGTTTGTCCTCAATTTTCTTCTTCTCTATTTCTATAATCTGATCAAAAGTTATTCTTTTAGCTACTATGAATTTATCCAAAGGCTATCATTCTGCAATCTACCTCAGAGATTAAAAATTATTGGAGATATGCTTTGTTAGAGTCTTGATCTTGCCGGAAGGGCTTGCTCCATCTTCAATCTGACAATCAGGTATTAATTTGTGCAACACTATGACTGATTGATCAATTATTCCTTTATCTATAGTACCTTCCTTCAGTAGAATCTGAGTAGCCATTATTATCAATTCAATTAGACTCAACTCAGAGACTGATTTCTTCTCAATTGGAGAAGTGTCAATTGCTAAAACCTATGTTGGGGAAATAGTTTTAACTTCCAGTATGGACTCAGTTGATTTTACCTTAACCATCTCAACCTCTTGTGTACCGGTGACTTTGCCACTTGGTGTAGTGTCAGTTACTATCGGTGGAGTATTATCCATAGTATTTATAGTGTCATGTACATTGCCTTTCTCAAAATTGGTTTGTGTCAGTACAGACTGTACACTCTCCTTAGCTTCCGGTTGTGTCTGAATATCTATAGTTATTTTTCAGTTGTGTCAAAATTGGAGTTGAACTACCCAAAATACCTTTCCGCTTTGATTTGTCAGAAATGGTGGAAGTTGTTGCCCTTGCAAATTCTTCTTGAGATGTGAGAAAATCTGGGTTTTCCTGAAATAATTTGGTCCATCTTACTAGTCTCATTTATCACCTCATTTACTCTCCCCATCATAAGGCTTATCTATCGGGATTTACTACTGAAAAACTATCCGATTTGTAGTATCTATACATCTTTTCATTTCTTCATTATTTACAGCACCACACATTTCCAAAAGTTCTACTTCCTTAATTTCCCTATCTCTCTTGATAACGTAAAGTGTTCTAGCCTCAAGTTTATTATAAAAGGATAAAGGTATCTCCTTCAAAATTTCAACTAAGGCTTTCTTATAAATGTCTATATACAACAAAATAGCATCTTATAATTCATTTTTCTCATTCTCTTCTAAATCTTCATAATAATTTGATACATTTTTTAATATTCGATCTTTTGTAATTCCATCAATAAGCTCAGCACAGGTCATTGTGGTCTTACCGGTTTCAGTATCATCACCCTTCTTCTTTTTGCTTGTTTTTGCCAGTGTGACTGGTTTCCTCTTTTGCATAGGCTTCCTTGCTGGTGGTGGAGGTGTAATAGGCTTAGTTTCCTTTCTAACAAGTCTCCTCCTAGGTTGTGCCTTCTTCTACTCTACCGATGGTTGTACCACATTCTTCCTTTGTATCCTTCTGAAAGCTAGAGGTTCATTATCTTGAAAATCAGAATCAGAAGTGATAGGGGAAATGTGAACTTGTGGCTTCTTCACTTCTATAGTACCAACCTCTGCCGGTTTAGCTTCTTGTTTGGATCCTAAACCCAGTTGAGTGTCTATCTTATAAATTACATCTTGTACGTATGCAAACATCTTTTCTATTTTCTTCTCTCTTCTCTTCTTGGCAAAACTGGTTTTTACTTCAAGAGCCTTCTCTCCTGCTATACCAAAATGCTCTATTTTATCATCTAATGGGGAATCTAACAACATTTTTGCATAGATTTCAAAAATGCTATCATCCACTTCATATCCAAGCTTTGTCACCCATATTGTCCTTGGTTCAACTGCTTCCATAAGAGTTTCATCAGTTTTTACCATAAAAACAATATCAATGGAATACTTCTCCATAATGTTATTTTATATTCTCTCCCTTTGCCTCATGTTTTCTTGGAATATCTTGAAATACCCCCAAAGTTTCTCGTCTTTGTTAGTACCAAGACCGGTGATTGCTTCCTTGATGTGCATACCTATCGATATGTCATGTGCCCAATGCTTTTTCCCTAGACTAGGTAGATCATTCAGGAAGTAAAGAATTAAACAAAAAAACAAATTTCCATATCTAAAAGTGTCTTTCTTGATTCCTTTGATCTTACCAAGGTTCAACATCAATTCACTCCTCATCCATTCACATAAATCATACTTTGCATTGTTCCTTAGCATTTGATATGCAGCATGAATGCATGAACTAGCAACATAATTCAATCGGTTGGATTAAGCTACCTTGTAACCTATTATCATGCTTGCAAATTTTATATCAGTGTTGGTGATTGTGTTGATCCTCATTGTTCTATTATTAGGAGTATCACCGATGAGTTTCTCGACCTCTATGTTGGATAAGCTGGTGACTTCTTAAATAGCCTCCTTTGTGATCATGTAAGGCCTATCTAGCCAAATAAATTTGTTGTGAACCCTGATCATAATGTATTTGATAACCTCATCTTTGAATTCTGTTATGTACAGAATACCGGTTCACCCTAGATCCTCAATTTCTTTGTATTTTTTTCTTGATGATTTCAAAGTCTCCCAGTATCATAGATTGATACATGCTTTTGATGTCCTCTGTGCCCAAGTCCTTTGGGGTGTAGTGAATGTATACCCTCACATCTTCAACATACATTATGTCGTTAGGAACCCTAGAAAATGCTCCCACTGAGTCTTCCCTTTTAGCAATTTTAGGAACCTCCTTAAATACTGGCCTTAACCTATCCTTGACTCGACAATGATGGAATTTGCAATGAAAGTAGCTGCTGAAGATCTAGATGACATTTTGAAAAATACCTGAAAGTGGATGCTGGTGCAAGATTGAGTGCTTCAGATAACTACTCGAAATCCTTTCACAATTCTTTTTCTCGCTCTTAACTCACCTTTACTTCGCTCTAAATGATTAAATGTTTGGTGAGTGAAAATGAATTCACTTACCCCCTTTTATCAACAAATAAAAACCTAATTTTATGTAATAAATTCTTCACCAACAACCCTATGGATGTCAGTTTAATAGTCATGTGTTGGGTGAACCTTCATTGATGATGAACACAAATCTCCAAATCTCTTTAGGATCTCCTTAGATCTCTTCCAAGGTAA
The DNA here is from genome assembly GCF_030272615.1 of Cryptomeria japonica. NCBI lineage: Eukaryota > Viridiplantae > Streptophyta > Pinopsida > Cupressales > Cupressaceae > Cryptomeria > Cryptomeria japonica. The sequence continues at coordinate 348,337,854 of NC_081411.1, read as the reverse complement.
TATGAAAAATTTAGCAATGACTTTGCCAACCCCTAAGGCTTATGCTTTAGTTACCAATGGAATTTCCTTCCAGTGGAGGAATACCATGTTTTACAAGTGGAGTTATAGGTGTACATCCATCTCCACTTGGTTGTTTAGATTTTCTAACCCATCTCTTGGTGTGATCTTTTTGTATTTCATCTTCCTTTTGCTTTCCTTTCTTATTATTTTTATCATTATTAACCGGTTGAGTCTTGCTTCTACAATACTTAGCAATATGACCTATTTTGTTGCATGAATAACATGTAACATTGTTCTTTTGAATTTCCTTGACACATCTGGTATCATTTCTTAACCTACAATGATTAGAAAAATGTCCAAACTTTCCATATGCATGACATTTAACTTTCATTCTACAATATTCTAATCTATAACCATATTTCTTGCAATTTGTGTATTGAGTGGGAACAAAATTGTAGTTTTGATTTTGTTTATTTCTACATTGTTAGCCATATGCCCAAATTTGTTGCAAACAAAACATCTAGCATTAAATTTATAGGCATTAGATTGCCTTACTAGTTTCCTATGTTCTAATGAGTTTTGCATACTGGTTGTCTGATCTTCATTTACAGTACCAGAGCTTTCACCTTGTACAAATCCAAGTCCTCTAGAATCATCAATCTGTCTTTGTCTTTTCAATAAGTCATCCAACTGTGCAGCACTGATCCTAAACTTTTCTTTATACTCACTTGTAGTAGTCAAATCATCTCTAAGAGTAGTTATTTGTCTTTCAAATTCTTGTTCATTATTCCGGGAGTGTACCAAATCAGTTCTCAACAAATTATTCTCATGAGTCAATCTACCACATTCATCAAATTTGTTCTTCAGAGATACAATGAGATTACCTTCCTTCTTCTTTCTATCCTCAATATATTTGGATAACCTCATATTCAGATCTTACATTTCATTATTCAAGAGCATGTTTGCTTGACTTAGTTTTTGACATTGTTCCTTAAGAGCATTCTTCTCCTCATCATCCGGTTTTTGCAAAAGTTATTTTCTCTTGGCTTGAGCAGATGATAACCTTTCTCATAGGATAAGAATGAATTCATTTGCAGAATTCAATTCTTCTTGTAATTTCAAGTTCTCCATTCTTTTAGCATCATAATCCTAAGGAGCCATCTAAAGTTTCTTCTCCATAACCATGTTCAAGGATTTTGTTTTCAAGATCTTCCTCAGGTTGTTAAACTTCTTTCGGGGTACCCGACTCTGATACCAATTGTTAGGATCTAAGAACACTAAGAGGGGGGCTGAATTAGTGTTCTATCAATATGAATAATTTTTATCCTTTTATACCATGCACATATAAACTTGTAAAAACATAAAAATATAACAAGAAGCAAATAAACCATCCACATAAATGAACACCATAACACACAAAATTTATACGTGGAAAACCTCAAAGAGGAAAAATCACAGTGGGATTTGTGACCCACAATATTAGTTCACTAGCCATATGAAATAATATTACATATAATAGGGGCCTACACACATAGGAAGACACACTGCCGAGAGCATATTTCTCATCACTAAAGATCCTCACTGACTACAAGCTTTCTGCTAAACTAAATTACTGAAAATGAACTCAAGAATGCATCTGCTATGCCAAATAGAGTTCCGGTTTTGGCTCTGCTTTGTACTGGTTCATAAACCCTGAACTACCACTGATATCTCTTCTCCTCCAAGAATGCTTTCCAAGCTATCTATAGATCATTGCATGATATAACATTTGCATAAAAAATGATATTCATACATATATTTCACATTATACAATTCTGTTATATTCTCCTATATCAACACATTTCATATATCCCAAAATAACCTAGCAGACTGATCTATATACCTATTACAAATAATATGCCTTATGTCGGCTTACAATACATTTACAATAGATATTCAATGTCCGCCTTGACAATAATTATAAAATAATTTATTAAGTAAATCCTCCTTGATGTCGGCTTCCAATGAAGTATTGATGTTAGTGCTGGTGTAGTCCTCAATGCTCCAAAGTCGGTATCTGTCGATATATGCCTCCTAGTGCCTGTATATGACTTCCATTTGATCTTGTTGCCATCAATGACAACAAAATGAATCAAATGAGTGTCAATTGCCAACAATCCCCCCCTTTGGCATTGATGGCAACACTTATGTGAAAAATGGATTCCCTACTGGTATGCTCTCATTGAGCAATACATTCCATTTGATATCCTGATATCCTTCCCATGTGTTTTTATATGATATTCTCAGATGCTTTTCACATATATGAATACTCCCCCTTTGACATTAATGCTAAAGACTAGTGAAAGAATTGAAAGAATTTCAGAACAAAAGAATATTGATAGTTTCATTGGAGCTTAATAATCTTCAAGATTTCTAGGTATGCCTTTTGCAATAATTGAATATATGTATCCCAGCTAGATTTGAAAGTATCAGAAATAGATGCTAGTCCACTTAGTAAGTGGGCAAGTGTTTCCTTCTCTTGGATATTTGTTGGTGTGGATTTACCTATCATGTCGATGCACTCTCTCTTATGAACACCCAATGAATCTAATCCAGGACATACCAGTCCTCTTATATTTCTTTCTCTTCACATGATTTTATCTCTCTCCTTCTCCAAAGAAAAAAATGGTTCTCCAAGGACCGAATTTGTCCATCAATAGATGTGGTCAGTGTAGTCAATCCATCAAAACAATTAGCAATTTTAGCTATCTTATTATATAACTCCTTTAATATTCTATCTACATTAGATGTAAGAATTTCTATGTTACAACACACTCTGTAGATATTTGTATATTATTTTAAACAAACCTCAATAGGAATAAGTTTGTCCTCAATTTTCTTCTTCTTTGTTTAAATAATTTGATCAAAAGTTATTCTTTTAGTTGCTATGAATTTATCCAAAGACTGTCGGTCTGCAATCAACCTTAGAGATTGAAAATTGTTGGAGATATGCTCTGTTAGAGTCTTCATCTTGCTGGAAGGGCTTGCTCCATCTTCAATTTGATAGTCAGGTAGTAATCTATGCAGCACCATGACCGATTTATCAATTATTCCTTTATCCATAGTACCTTCCTTCAGCAATTTCTGAGTAGCCATCATCATCAATTTAGTTGGACTCAACTCAGAGATTGGTTTATTCTCAACTTGAGAAGTGTCAATTGCCAAAACCTTTGCTAGGGAAACCATTTTAACTTTCGAAATGGACTCAGTTGCTTTTACCTTAACCATCCCAACCTCTTTTGCACTAGTTGCTTTGCCACTTGGTGTAGTGTCAGTTATTGTTGGTGGAGTATTATCTACAAAATTTACAGTGTCCAGTATTTTTCCTTGCTGAAAAATGGTCTATGCCGGTACAAACTGTACACTCTCCTTAGCTACTGGTTGTGTCTGAATATCTATAGTTACTGCTAGTTGTGTCGAAATTGGAGTTGAACTACCAAAACTACCTTTCCCCTTTGATTTGTCAGGACTGGTGGAAGTTGTTACCCTTGCAAATTCTTCTTGAGATGTGAGAAAATTTGGGTTTTACTGAAAGAATTTGGTCCATCCCTTACTAGTTTCATTTATCACTTCATTTACTCTCTCCATCACAAGGCTTATCTACCAAGATTTACTACTGAAAAATTGTCCTATTTGTAGTATCTATACATCTTTTAATTTCTTCATTATATATAGCACCACACATTTTCAAAAGTGTGACTTCCTTAATATCCCTATCTCTCTTGACATCATCAAGTCTTCTAGCCTCAAGTTCATTATACAAGGATAAAGGTATCTCCTTCAAAATTTCAACTAAGGCTTTCTTATAATTGCCTATATACAACGAAATAGCCTCTTCTAATTCATTTTTTTGATTCTCTTCTGAATCTTCATAATACTTTGATACATTTTTCAATATTCCATCTTTTGTAATTTCATCAATAAGCTCAGCATAGGTCATTGTGGTCTTATCAGTTTCAGTATCATCACCATTCTTCTTTTTGCTTGTGGTTGCCGGTGTGACTGGTTTCCTATTTTTCATAGGCTTCCTTACCGATGGTGGAGGTGTAGTATTCTTAGTTTCCTTTCCAAAAAGTCTCCTCCTAGGCTCTTCCTTCCTCTATTCTATCAGTGGTTGTACCACATTCTTCCTTTGTACCCTTCTTAAAGCTAGAGGTTCATTATCTTGAGAATCAGAATTAGAAGTGATAGGGGAAATGTGAATTTGTATCCTTTCTTACTATGAATTTCTTCTTCTCTTCACTTTCACTTAAAGAAGTAAACTGTATCACCTTACCGGATGTGTCTTTGTTGTTTGAACTTTGACCCTTTTCAAATCCCAAGCCACCAGTATCTTTAGATATTTTTTTTTTCTCAACATCTTGCCTAAAGATTTGGTGTTGCCTTCATATTTGCTTCTCACTTTCATCTCTTCCTCACTTCTCTCTAATTCCTTCCGGAGCTTTACAATTTCTTCTTTTAGGTTCTGATTCTCCTTCTCCTTATTACTCAAACTGGAACTAGTAGATTCACAGATCCTCTTGGCCTCTTCTAATTGAAGTTTTACATCTGCAATTGTTTTCTTGGATTCTTCAAGAGATTCTTCCAGCATCTCTTGTTCTTCAGTTGTAGCCTTTTTAACCTTCTTGAGGTCTCTTCTTGTTTTCTTCATCTCTTCCAAGGCGCCAATGAGCTCTACTTCAAGATCTACTTCTCCTTCTTGCTCTTCCTTTTCTCCTTCTTCATGTACCAAAACCTCTTGGGCCATGAAAATGTTTTCTCTGACTTCATCTTCACTACAACAGTCATCTAAGGTACTTTCCTAATCTGTGGTATCATTTTCATGTGTGTAAAGACTGCTCTCCTTCTGGTAGCCTCTTCTACCATTCCAATAGACATTCTTCTTCCTGTCCTTACCATATGATCTACTACCACTTGATTGATCATCTTCATTCTTATCACCATAGGCACATTTGGTAGCAAAATGTCCAATCTTTCCACAACTAAAATATTTCAGGGGCAGCTTGCCTTTGTATTTGCATAAACCCATTCTGAGTCTTCTGACAAAGTTTGCCATGATATCATCAGAATATTCATTGGTTCCATCTTGAAAAGACTCTTCTTTTCCTTTCCTTGATGTTTTGAATGCAACTTCTTTCTTCACAACCTCAGTACCAACAATCCTTATCTCATAAGTAGTTACAAAGCCATACAACTCATCCATTGTAAAGATTTTCAGATCTTTTGCTTCTTGTATTGCTAAAACCTTTGTATCATACTTAGATGTGAGAGATCTAAGTAATTTTTTAGTACCACCTCATCTTTTATTTCTTCTCCAAGCCCTCTAATGGTGTTTTTTTTTTCATCAATCCTTTGGAGATAGCCAACAATCTTCTCTTCATCTCTCATCTTCAAACCCTCAAGTTGTGCTCTCAATGTCTGTAACTTGGCTTCCTTGACTTTAGAATCACCTTCAAATATCTTGTGCAACTTATCCCAAGTGTCGTTGGTAGATGAGTAGTACATGACCTTAACAAACTCATTATCAGATAACCCACTAAGAATGCAATTTTTAGCTTTAGCATTGTTCTCATATTTCTTCTTAGCATTTGGATAAGTAGGGGGATTATTAGGGACTATATACCCATTCACAACCAACATCCATACATCACAGCCTAGAGAGGACAAATAGGTTCCCATTCTTCTACTCCAAAAGGCATAGTTGACACCATCAAACATAGGGGCTTTTGAGGAGGCAAATTCATTTCTTGCCATTGTGAACACTTGACAAGATCTACCCAAGCTAGAGAATGCTTTGAAAAAACAAGGTACCTAGGCTCTGATACCAATTGTTGGACACAATGGATCACTGAGGGAGGGGGGGGTGAATTAGTGATATAAACTCTTTTTCAAATCTGAGAAATACTAGTACAATATAAAACTAACAAAAGGGCAAACCGGTTAATTAAACAATGAAACTAAGTGTGTAGCAAAAATAGCAGTTGAATCAATATGACACACACACACACACAAAAAGCATCACATAACACTAGATGTACAAGGAAAACATAATGTGGGAAAAACCTTGGTGAGAATAGTCGTTGGAGATCTTCTGCTCCAATCCAGCCTCACAATAAAAAGATCTGATTACAAATTTTAGGGCACCAACCCAAGGAGCACCAGCCCCTACACAATTTATAGGCTACAACCTAAAGGAGATACAACCCATGCACTAAGAACCTACTCAGTGAAAACAATTAAAAAATTCAGATACATAAATAAGATCTCTACTATAAAGGAAGTTTTGCAACCCTTCAAAGCTTTGCACTACCAGTTTCTATCTTATAGGTTTGTTTTAACTAAACACACACTACAACTTAGCCTTTCTACTAGTTCTAACTCTATTAAATCTTCTCCCCCTCTATTATGTTGAATTCAACTCCCACTTGGTCACTCTCTATTAGGTACTGCTTCTTCTAGTTTATCACCTCTACATTCTATGCTCACTCTGCCAGTTTGTTCCTTACACCAATTTACCCTGCTTCTCCTTCCTGGTACAATCTTCACTCATAAACACTTTAGATGTTTATCTCTTTGCCTCTCAGACAACAATTTCACTCTATCCTTCACACTTCATTAGAAAGAACTATTTGTCTTAGGTCACCATATTTAAACTAAAGCTTTCCCACCAAACACTAATTCAAACAAAGAGCGGCTATGGTTTCCCTCCAATGATCAAATCTTCATCAAATCTAATCTGATCTTCCTTGGACCGCTGACCTACTTTAGAAGGATAAATCATCACTTTTTTTTCATCTGTCCAATGCATGTTTGCTAAAAATAGCAAACCTAACCCTGATTTTTGGCCTTGAAACTAGTCGACATATTTATGATCTATCTATTTCTTGTTTGAGGTCATCCTGCAATCTGATTTCATGATTTGATCATGATCCAAGCAACCATCTAATCTTCCTTTTTCATCCATCCTTCATCGATCCGCAAACACCTGCAATCAATATGTGATTTTTTCAATCACATTAAATGTCAACCTATCACACCTACCATGCCTTAACAATGCACACACCGACCTCTGCCCTTTTTCCAACTAGAATCCACTAGTCAAACACATCAGCAATCGACCCACCGACATTGAATCAGTTCATGTTCATTCATTCAACAAAACTCCATACTATTTCAAGCCCTTATTGGTATAACCTTCTCCTGCTACTATCCGGTAGTATAAACTACATCGGTAGCTCAACTTCACCTCTGGTGGTTTGTGATCTCTTTGACACTCTGCCTCTTCATCACAAAAATTATCACAAACAAAAGCCCAACCTACATACCAGTTACAACTTTTTATGCCAACACACAACTTCATATCACCTCTTATAGGTGATGTCACCAACAATCTCAATACCTACTTGTCTTCCACAATCTCGATTGACATGCCTTCATGTTAATCTTCCTTATGCAAGGTACATCCTTTTCTATACCGGTAGACACTTAGTTGATATTAGTTGACCATACCAACAATCTACTACTCACCAGCTAAAATCAATGACAACTCAATGCCAACAAACACATTAAGAGTGACTTCAGAAAAATGCACTAACCTATAACTGAAATGCGAGAACTTAAAAGACATAGGTGCTAACCCTATGAAGCGCTAACATCTATGACCAAGGCATGAACATAAAGGGTACATGTGCTAAATCAATAGAAGTGCTAACCTAATTCATACATGTGCTAAACTACAAAACAAATGTGAGAAAACAAAAATGTGAAAATCGGAAAATTTTCAAACTACCCTAAAACATGCAAAAAATTTAGAAACTTGTACAAAAAGAGCAAAACTAAGCTGAAGATAGGTCACTCACCAGTGGGTCATACTCAACAGGTCTCTAGTATCGACAGATGTGCTTGAATCAATAGCTCTTGTACAGGATCACCATCTTGCCAACTCAGAACTCCAAAATCCTTTTTCTCCAAAAGCTGACAAATTGCAAATGAGGATAAATTGACCAGGTTAATTTTATTATTACCTTTTTATTTTTGAAAGGGTAATTAATTTTTCACAAGTGGGGAAATTTTATTTATTTTCCAAAAATGAATTTAATTAAGGGGCCTGTTTTTAATCAAATATTTTCAATCAACTTATCATGAGATTAATTGCTCAATCAAAATTTTCAACAATTTCACGATTGATCTCCCAAGGGGGCACATAATCAGGATTTTCATATTTGTCAGAGGAAATATCGAGACTTGATTTAATCTTTGAAACAATGTTGTCTCAACATCATTTCAAAGAGGGGCAAAATGTATACACATAAAATTGGCTATGGGCAATTATATAAATATTTTATATTTATTAATGATTATTCTTCTATTAAATAGTTAATTTGAAAATATTATTTTATTTAATTCATTTGATATTCTTCTATTAATTAATTTAATTGAAGCATTTTATTAATTAATTCATTATATCCCTTTCTTCTAGCCAATTAATTAAATATTTAATATTTAATTAACTTCCTTCCACTATTCTATAGTCTCATCAATTAAATAATTTCTTAATTATTTATTTTTTCTTTTTCAACTCACCTCATCTCCACATCATCTTCTTCTTTGCCAACTCATCAATCATGTGGCTAAAGATATTAATAGGAATCATTATCTTCAACTTCCAAATCATTCTTCAAATAATGTATATGTACACACATTTCTCAACTTCCCTATATTTTCTCCAAACTTCCTACAACTTTGGAGGGAGATGAGTCGACTTATCCTCTTATCCCTAAATCTTCTCCAACTATCTTATATTCTCTCAAGTCTTTTCCTCAGCCAAGGTGAGCCTTCTGATACTTCGATTCTCCTTCCACCTTTATCTCTCACATCTCAACCTCTTTCTTATATCCATCCAAATTGCAATATTTAATCAAGACTATTGATCTTTGCCACCTAAGCATGTGCACTAAAAAATCTATAAATAGAGGTCTCCTGAGCCATTTTAAAAACTAATAGCTAATCTTATAGTTAATTAGGAGTCTTGATCTTTGCATCTATGAGTTCACTTGTTTAGAATTTGTAGATTTTTTGAGAAATTTAGCATAAATCATTATCATAGCATAACTTTTGCATATCATATTATCTATCAGTCCATTCCACACTTGCCAACTTGGAAGCTACCAGTGCTTGTTTGAGAGAAAATCATCTGCAACCAAGAACAATGGGGTTAAGACACAATGAGACATAAATCATGAAGGTATAATCTTTATTTTGTTTTTATTTCATGTTGTTTCATTGGTTGAAGCTTGAGTTATATTTACATGATGGAATAATGAGTTTGCTAGTAATTTCTCTAAGGTGAAACTTAAGTTGATACAACATACATTTATACAAATCATCAACCTATATTCAACATCCGCTAAACCCTCAACATAAATTATAAAATAATAACCTCACACGCTACCAAAAAACATGGGGACCAAAACAATGTTAGCTAAGACAGAGTCTAGACCCAAATCAATACTGTAACCAAGAAACACCTCCAACAATTATGTATTGAACATCCGCAATATGCTACAATCATCAAGAATGTTGCATAACATGAAGAACACCAATGGATCAAGAAAATGATCAATAATGCACACAATGATCAATGCAGAGCATCAACATGGATAGAACACAATCCAAAAACATCTACAAGCAATGTGAATCACCACAGAAACAACCACAACATCACCTCATACTATAATCTTCATCAACAATATATTGAACCTCAAGAACACATACTAAACTAACTACCAAACTAAAAGATTCACTTGCCGACTTCCAAATCATGAACCATCTGAATTGAGGACACATACAAACATCCCAAACACTCTATCAAATCTATAAACTAAGACAATGCAATTCTAGAGCAATGCGGAGCACAAACCAGAATACCGAATAACATAAAAATTTGAATAACCAATCACAATATCGGACCTCATAACTTGATCAAATCAATATATGTATCATAAAAAATTTATCTAAATCAACTAGAGATAAGTATCTCCAAACCCATCAAACCGCAATAGCTCAACTGTAACGTACTAGCCAAACCAACTCATTTAATATGATTGCAATACCGGAATACACAAAATAATATATTGACATCAATGACAATACATTATTCTAGCAAATTTCTCGACAACATCCAATAATCTCCCCCTTTGGCATTAATGGTAATATATGAATGTGAAAAACAATCAATGTAAAGAAAGAAATCAACAACCAACAACATCCCCCTAAGATTATGCACATATCTCAACATAGCTCTCTCCTCCATAGGGTTTTTCACATGCTTCTCTCCCCGTTTGACATCAATTCAAAAATCACACATAGCACAAATATTTATTCTCTCTCCCTTACACACTCTAACAATTCTAAGCATTTGAAACACATAGTGACTACTCCCCCTGAGTAGCATCGTCACTCATCAATCCAGATCACAATACCTCTATGAAGTCCTTCAGATTGATGCAACTCCATGCATCTTAGTTCTCGTTAGGAGGGGAAATTACCCATATATTCTCTTTGAGATACTCAAATGTGTCTTTAGGCAAAGGCTTCATGAATATATCTACAATCTATTCCTTTGTAGATATATACTCCAATCTAACTTCCTTTTCATTCATCTTCTCTCTCAATAAATGAAACTTGATTGATATATTCTTGGTCTTTAAATGCAATACAAGATTCTTAGAAATATTGATAGCACTTGAATTGTCACAATGTATAGCAACATAAGCAATAAATAATCTAACAACTTCAATTCTAGCTACCAAAGAAAAAGTCTCCTCAAAATTAATACATTCCATCCGAGAGTAACTTTTACAAACAAGTCTTGTTTTATTCCTAAGAACTTCACCTTTCTCATTCAACTTATTTTGGAACACCAATTTAGTTCCAATTACATTCTTATGTTTAGGTTTGGGAACTAAAGTCCATGTATTATTCTTCTCAATCTAATTCAACTCTTCTTCCATAGCTTTAACCCAATTTTCATCTTTACAAGCTTCATCAACATATTTAGGTTCAATTTTAGAAATCAAGCAATACTCTTCAGCAACTCTTCTCCTAGTCATCACACCTCTATTATTTTTTCCTATAATTTGATTCTTTGACTAATTTAAATTTGCATACCTATGAGTCTTATGATTTTTATGATTCTCAGACTCTTGAACTCTTTCTTTTGCACTAGTTTCTACTTCATTCTTAGGCTTTTCTGAAGCAATCTGAACTAGGTTCTGGGTATGCACTTTCTTTCCTTTATTTGCACTGACAATTTGATCATCTGAATCATATTAAGAGTATCTGTGTTGATATTCACGTCCTTCATCCACTTTCACATTGGTACTTTCAACTATCTTTCTCAATGTCTTATTATAACACCGATAGGCTTTACTCTTAGTACAATAACTAAGAAAGATTCCTTCATCACATATAGCATCAAAATTCCCTAGATCTTCATCTCTTTTGATATAGCATTTACTACCAAAAATCAGAAATATCTGACTCTAGGAGCATGACCAAACTATAACTCATAGGGAGTCTTAAGATCAATATCACCTTTAATATGCACTAGGTTGAGAGTGTATATAGTAGTACTCGTAGCTTCTCTCCAATAGATATGTGGAACAATTCCTTCAATCATCATGGTTCTAGTAGCTTCCTAAACTGTCATATTCTTCCTTTCCCTAATGCCATTCTATTAAGGGGTCCACGGGGCAAATAAATGTCTCTTCACCCCACGCTTTTCACAAAAATATTTGAACTCACTAGAGGTAAATTCACCACCTCTGTAAGATCTCAAACACTTCAGCTTCTTTCTAACCATATCTTTCAAAATCTTGAACTTCTCCAATGCTTCAGACTTCTCCCTTAAGAAGGTAACCCACATCATCCTTGAATAGTCATCGATCAACAACATGAAATACATCTCACCATGCAAGCTTCTCACTCTAGAGGGACCACACAAATCAATATGCATAAGATCCAATATCCCATTAGAAGTATACTATTTTCTTTTGAAAGAAACTCTTGTTTTCTTCCCTAACTGACATTCCTTACATACCGAATTAGAAGGTTTAACAATCTTAGGCAGATCTCTTACAGCTCGAGTTGAACTTACCTTAACCATGCAATAAAAATTTGCATGACACATCCTTCTATGACATAACCAAATTTCATCCACCTAAGCAATTAAATAAATTTTACCATGAACATTTAAGTGAAACATATTACCTTTAGTCTGTTGGCATATGAACACTCAATGAGACATTGAAGGTGATTGAAGGTTTTTTCATTGATGGCAACCTTACAATCCTATGGCACTAGAAAGGCATTACACTGTTAAGTTAGTGCACTGGCATCAATAGATCACACTCTACACCGGCACTCAGAACACTGGCACTGGCACAGAGAAAGGAAGTATATCGACACAAAGGCCAACAGGATTTTTGATATATTATATTTTGTTTATTATTGAAAAACTTTGTAAGCTGACTTGATATCATTGTAAAATGACTTATATATATAAGAAGTCATTGTAGGACATTTTGTAAGAAGAAGATGTATGGTATGAAATATTAGTAGGAAGACCTATTATGTGAAATGTAGGTTAAATGGTATATGTAAAGAATAGAGCAGTAATCGGTGTTGTCTTCAAAATCTGATTGACTTCAACATCCTTATAATGAAATGATTAAACTTTGTGTAGGAGAGATGTTAAAGGGAAAGAAACTCTTAGGACAACATATGAAAAGGTTTGATTTAACCTTCTACACTTCGAACTTAGTCAGAGTCTAGGCGGGTATACCTTTGTGAACTAAATTCACACTTTCAAAAGATAAATCCACAACAAACCAGTCTAGAAAACTAGTGGATCTAATCACCTCGAAACTAACTGAAACAAAAGAATGAAAATTATACTCATATTCAGTATTTTGACCTACAAAACATGTAATAGACAACTTCAATCTATACTAGTGCCTTATCCAAGGTCACAGAGTCATCTAAATTCAAACAATACTCCCCAAACAAAATATCTGTACACATCCCATTGGCTCGGCTTCTATTAATCGTTATATATGCCTGACACACATAAGAATTTATGCATACCAAATTAGACTATGTTCATCAAGATTCAAAGTATCCTATAGAGAATTTACTGGTAGAAGTGATCCCCACATATTTAATTTCCCTCCTAAAGAGAAAAGCTAGCAAACACATCTACTGAAAGTTGCCTTACAACACTATTCAAACAAAATAACCCTGGATTATTCAGAATGAAATAGTAAACAATTGCAAACACATTTGAAGATGACACAAATTTTTTACTCAAAACCGATGGTCTATATATTGATATATTCTTCAAGAAAGTATTACAAAAAACTTTTGAATATTCTCCATTAAACTTAGAAAAGCTCAGATATAAATTTCTGTAGCCTTTTCTTACAATTCTTTGCGATCCTCTACTATTAGTCTTGGTATCCATTTATAACAATATGGATGCACATAGCTTCGGACTTTCCTAGGAGAATTTGTTACAATCATTTCTTTTCTAAAAGAAGTTACAAAGCCTTTTACAAAAATAGTTACAAGTCTTTTTCGACCTCTGCAACTTCTTCTACTTGTTGTCCGATTGCAACCTCTTCTAACTATTTAGGAGCACCCTCTAATTGCTCTACATTCTAGATGGCATATTTTATTGTCCATTCATTGTACACATCATCAGTTGGCCATGTGAAATTAATCACTTTTGTTTTAGCCTTGGTCAACCTTTTCTAGGAATTTCTCATCTTGTTGACTTCTGAATTGAGAAAACCATAATGAGATTTGATTTTCTCTATCTCCTAAACGGTTACAACAAAAAAGGAAGCATCATCTAAATCAACAATTCCTTTTATTCTGGTTGACAGTTTGGCCTCTAATTCCTTAAGCCATACTTGTTTGTCCTTTAGTTGATCTGGGCTGACAAAAACTCTTGGGAGCAATTCAAAAACTTGCTCAGCATACTCCTTTTTGTACAAGTTAATTTTCCTGTCAGCATTATCCACCCCTTCTACTAATTTTACTAGGTCTTTGGTGGTATCAGAAGTGGATTTGATGATAGGATTAGCCCCTACTTCATCATAAGATGCACAAATAAGCTCCAAGTCCTGCTCTCTAGGCTTCCATTTGTCAAAAATAGATGTCAAAATGGCTTTATCTCCATTAAGCTCATTCCACATATCCAAAATCTTGCTTATATTATTATATAGTAGTGAGGCACTCATTGTATCTATAAAACCTAAAATGGTAGCCCTTACTCTTTCCTCATACTTCTTTGCATACAAGGCCTGAGCATGTTTTAAATTCTCTAACTCTTGAGGAGTAATCTCAACCATTTGAGGGCTAGAAGGTGTTGGAGATGGTGGGAACTTAATAATGGGGCTGGTAGGTGGAGGTCTTGTAGGAGAAGAGGAGATCATCAGTGTTGAAGACACACCTTAATGGTACTGTCCTATCAACTGGCTCTGCAACTTAGCAATGATGCTATCCTTACCTCTTACCTCTTCCTTAACACTGTTGTAAGCCTTCAAAATTGTTTCTAACTTGATTTATAGGTCTTCTTTTTCTTTAGCCTCCATTTCTAGTACTACAACACTAAATTTTGCAGTTTCTAACATAGTGTTAGCAGCTTCTACCACCCTTGTGTTCTGCACTCTCTTCACTATCATTCCACCAAGGTAGCTTGACCTTGGGGTATCTTTACTTCTCTTATTCTCATCTTTCTTGAGAGACCACATGACAAGTGTAGAATTATCTTTACTGAAAGTGATTCCCTCCATGGGCTTGGTTTCTTTTCTCACTGCCTCTAGTACTAGGGCATCTGCTATGTCCCACTCAGGGAGAATGAGCACTCTAGCTTGTGCCACCATATCTCTTCCTTGCTTAGGAGTGATGGTCTTAAATTCATCCATCATTTCTTGCTTTATTTCCTCCTCCACCAGAGCTAGATCTTTGTGAGGTTTCTCACCTTTTCTCTTCTCACATCTTGCATTGTATTTGTCTATATTCTGCTTCCATACAAACTGCATAAATGCTTCTGATGTAACAAAATTGTTGTCAGCCAAGAAGTCATCACTGGCCTATTTGATCTCAGGATCCCACTCCTGGCCCTTAAATTCATTGGTAGTGATGTTAATTTCAGCATCAAGGGGTTCTTTTGGCATTTCCTCTTCTACTTCATTATATGTGTAGGCTATTTCACCTAGACTGCCTAACTATATCAGTTGTTCAGCTGCTGCCTGTACATCTCCTATGTGAATTGGGGATTGGGATGGAGAGTACAAGGGTGTATCAGATTGTACTTCTTTTCCTACTCTCTACTTCTTTGGGCTCTCTTGGATGTCAATGACATCTTGTATCTTCCTCTTTCCTTTGGAGGTAGAGGGTTCCCCTGTTGTAGGCATCAGCACACTATAACTAGATTTCTTGTGCAATGTATAGTCACTAGGAGGGATTGCTCTGGTGGAGGCAGACCTACTTAGAATCAATCTTTCCTTTTTAGGGTTGCTTTTAATCATAGCCTCCCTCTTTTCTTTTAGAGTCTGCATCACATCCTCAAAGAAAACAATTAAGAAATTTATTTTCTCCTCAAAAGGGAAAAAGCTAGACAATGGGTCATAGTTGGCATCAAACTGATGTACAAAATCTAAGGCTTTCTTATAAGCCACCCATTTTTCCTTCCTCAGCTCCTGCTCATCTAAATCAAACTCATTTCTAATGAGGTCTTCAGGATACTGAAATTGATGGGGTCTACCTCTGCACACTGCTCTCTTTCTAAACATGCCATTGAAGAAGTCTTTTGGATTGGCACACCTGGATATTGAAGTTGACAAATGATAAGGTTTGATAAAGTCTTCAAAACAATTCCAACCTCCCTAGTTATTATAAATTGATGGGCTATGGTAACTGTAGGGAAAATGGTCCCTTTACCCCTACCTGTTAGCTCTGCCTCTTGTACACTACCAATCTGTCTGAGGACTTCTGCAATTCCCACTTTGAGAGGGGCCTGATAGGGAAACAAGAATGGAGTGCCTCTGAAACAAAAAATTCTAAAAACTATTGAGACTAGGTATAAGTAAATATCACCCCAATTATGAACAATCTTTATACTCTCTGCAAATTCTTTTGGTCTAACAAATTCCAAAAGAAGCTTGGGGATTCTTGGGTTTTCTGAGTAGAGGAGAGTCCTAATCTTTGATGAAAAATATTTATCAAACTTTAAGAAATTGGCATCATCCCTATCCCATGACAGCACAGTACTCCATAGTTGCACTGACATCTTTTCTCCCTCTTTCTCTTTTATGAGGTCCAGTCCACTTGCAATGTAATCACCACCTTTGAACAAAAATAGATGCATGAGGAGTGAATACCATCCGAAAGGCCTATCCACCTTCCCATTTTTTATTTCTATCAACCCTCCATGGATAACATCAGTAATGAAAGAAGCATAATCAAATGTTACTACAAGAGAAGGATTCAAAATCTGAGCAATCATTAGCAAGTAGTGATTGGGCATATTTGCCTCAGCATCTTCTCCCAAAATATAGCAAAGTGACCAATACATTCCCTTAGCCCCGAGGGTGAATAGATTCAATGAGAAAGACTCTTCAATGTTGGGTCGTACAACTGTCAACCCACCTATCTTCACTAAAAATTCCTTAAGAGGCCCATTTCTAAGGTGGTTCCTCTATGCACTATATACTTGAGCTAATGATTTGAAGTTAATGGGTTCCAGAAAATTGGTAAACTCATTAAGCCCAAAAGCACTTCTGAATTCTTCATTATTGATTTCAATAAGGGCTTTCCCATTTATGTCTCTAATGCTTCTTGTGACTGGATCATAATTATGTGCAATTTGAGTCAATAGATCCATGTCCATGAATACTCCTGGAACTACCAACTTTCGTACATCTAACTTGCAGATGCTATTCTGTGGGGCTGGAGAATTTCTCATTCCGAATCCAACTTTAAATAACCCCAACCCAAACAACCCAACCTATGGATCTCTCAACTAGTTACCCTTATCATACAACCCTTCTCCTATCTTCAAGCGAGGAGCTCTAGGAACTAATTCTTTTACTTTTGATGTCTGATTAGTTGACAACATCAACTACTCAAGAAAATCATCACAAATGGCCCTCTCCTGATAATTAATTTTCCTAAAAAATTCTCTCTTAGGTGCCATTCAAAATATGCAAGCAATTAAAACACTACCCCCAACTGGTTCTGTGACAAATCAAGACCTTAATTACAACACCACAAAGAAAATGCCACACAAGAGTACAAGAAAACCTATTTTAGCTCGAAGGAATTCGCTCTGCAACTGAATTGACTTGCTCTGTAATTGAAGAAAATAGCTCTGTATCTTCTCTTCTACAACAATTCTTTTGAATGATACCTTTATACTCAATCGACAGGAGATCATATATGGTACCCAAGGTCTTAACTGCGACATTGATACCGCATGCTTCGGCCGTCCCTTCAAAATTGAATTCTTGAAAGAATTTGAATTTTTTGCTCCAACGGGTCTCAACATTCCTGCGCATTCTTTCCTTTTTCTCTTTTGCTATTTTGTGAAGCGTAACCTTTGAGAAATTTCATTAAATGAAATCATGCCAACCGTCCGATCAAAAGAAACTTGATCGACCTTTACACTGACTTAACAGTCTTACCTTTGCACTGGGCCCCACCTCCTTTCCGCTATTTCACAAGATTTATCCTTCAAGCATTTCTCCTTCACAAAACCATGCCAGGCGTTAGATGGAACTCTAACTCCTTGGTTTTTAACTCTTACTAAAACTGTCAACATCTTCATTAACCGTGCCTTTACCTTGACTGCTAGTAGTCTTTCGCTATTTTGCGAGGCTTAAAAAACTTTCAACTTTAGGCCACAAAACAACGTGAAGCATTGGATCAGATCAGAGATGACCATCCTTTAAGGGAAACCTTTATGCTTTCTATACTTAGGCTACCTTCTTATTGGTTACTAACTACCACGTGGCACTCAACCATTAGCTTTAAAAAACCGTTCAAGCCTAGTTCAATGTCAGTCACGTGTCTCTCCCTTATACCACTGGTTACACTTTAGTGGGCCCTCAACTTCTTCTGAAACCACATGTCCATGGACACATCACCATCTAGCATGACACATAGGTGCCCTCTCTTCTTTTTGCCATTTCATGAAGCATATCCTTCGGTTGGTTCACAACCGCAAAATAACGCCAGCCATTGGATCAAAACGGAGTTGATCCTCCTTTAACCTCATGCTTTATTTGTCTTTAGGGATGAAAAACCTTTTTGCCATTTCGTAGGGCATAAAACATGAGCATTTTACCCTTGAGAATTCATGCGGGCCGTTAGATCATTTTTGACTTGCTCGATGCTTAACAATCTGAACTAAATCCGGTAGACGTGGGCCCTTTGACTCAACTTCAAACACCTGGCATCTAATCACTTTCAAAGCTGACATGTCAACTTTTCATTCGCTGAGAGAAAACACTAGATTCCACCTCATCCTTGCCACCTATATCTACCAGGTCAATTTTTATCCCATGGCATGACTCACCCCTAGGACCCACCTTTTAACCCTTAGACCCGCCTTGCTAACTATTGTGGCCTCTACCACATGCCATCATCTTACTCGCCTTCTCGACCAGTTGGACCATCTACTTGGAGTGCCATGTCATTTCGCCACTTCGCGAAAGCTAACTGTCGAGCATCTTCATCCTGCAAAATAGTGCGAACCGTCAGATCAGATTGGACTTGATCACCTTTTAGTCACTTAGAAAATCTTCCCTGGAGGGTCCCACCAAACGCTTTCGCCATTTTGTGAAAGGTATTTCACTTGCAAGTTCAGGCTATAAAATAACGATAGCCGTTGGATCTTGGATGAGATGAAGCCTCTTTAAACCGGACCAAAAGCACCATTTAGAACGCTTCTCCCTTTCTCCATTTCACGAGTTTTAAACCATGCGCAACTTCGCCTAACAAAATAGTGAAAACCATAGATCTACCTGAGAACTACACACAACTTACTAGCCCCAACAACATTAGGAAGAGAATACACAAGGTGTAAAATTTAATGATTAATTCAAATAACCGCCTAGGCAAATGACAAGGGGGGACACCTCCCACAACCCCAAGACCCATTACTTAAGTGGATAAAGTAAGAAAACAATAAAAACTAGAGGATTTTCTGATAAAACATTGAATGATTTAAAATTAAAACCCTAAACCCCTAGGACCTAACACAAAGCTGAAGCAATTGATAGTGTGTCTAATTCAAAATTTCAAAAACTTAGCCGATTATGGGAAAGGAAAACCCATTTTTTAAACAATGATAACAACTGGTACTGAATCTGGCATTGATGATGCTATTATAAAGTAGTACAAGTTATTGGATTTGTATAATCCACACTGTAAGTCAGTGAGACTTCCCATTGAGCAGTGAGCTCTAGGCACTTGGCCTTCTTGCATGTGCAGGCCCCCTTTTGTAAGTAATATTCTCTTATTGGCCAGTAAAAAAATATTGTGGGTCACAAATCCCATCGAGGTTTTTCCCACACCAGGTTCCCTCATTAAATCATTGTGTTATGGTGTGATTTTCATGTGGTTGCTTTCATTTATGTTTATTACATTATTTCTTGCATACCGGTACATAGTTATATTATGCTCTACATATTTTAAGTTGAGAAATTCCTTCACCAGTTAGATACTAATTCACCCCTCCCTCTCAGTATCTATGGGAATCCTAACATAGTCTTTGTACCTGATGCAATTTCAGTTCCAGAGCTACTCAAGATCTTACATCTACCATCCATGAATTGAAAATCATATCCCTTATCAACCATCTATCCAACACTTAAAAGATTATGCTTTAGACCTTCAGCATACAAGACATCATCAATGTTATACTTACCATCAAGAGAAATAGTACCTCTACCATAGATTATACTAGCTTTGTCATCTCCAAATCTTATTATACCACCATCATACTTTTCCATACTCACAAACTTACTCTTATCACCTATCATATGATGAGAAACCACTATCATTAACCTATTCATCTCTCTTCAACTTTAGCAGCCAAAGTTTTCTCTTCAATAATGTAGCTAGTAGAATCAACAATCACTAGATCATCTTCCTTGATAGCAATAAACAACCACTCATTTCCTGAATATCTTTTCTCAGACTCATCATCTATCTCACTTTCATCAATAGAAAAATAACACTTCTTCTAATATTTGGACTTATAGGGCTTAAATAGCTTCTTAGAAATTCTTATTGGATACCTTGAGGAAAAATGTCTTATCTTATTGTATGAAAAACATTTAAGAGGAAAATTTCTTTCATACTTACTGACACCTTTAGGAAATCTTCTAGCAATCAGAGCTTCAATCTCTTCAAGCTCTCTTTCATCTTCTTCAAGCTCTCTCATCTCCTTCTCATATCTAGATACTCTTGTTGAGATTTCTCCTAGATCATATTTCTACTTGTCAGATATAGTATCTTTGAATGCAGATTCCTATTTAGGACGGACTTCACCAGACTCTCTCAACTCAAAAGAAACAAGCTTACCAATCAACATGTCTCTAGTCACATCTGCCATAGTCTAGATCTCTTCAATAGTAGTAGCCTTGTGCTTGTAAATAGGAGACAAGGATCTAAACACTTTATCCATAATCTTGGATTATTCCAATATACCACCGATACATCTAATGTTCAACTCAAGCTCATTTACTTTCTGCATAAAGGAGGTAATACCCATCTTCAACATTTCACTTTTCCTTCCAGCTCTGCAACTTAGTAACTTTCACATGACTATTATCTTCATACAAAGTCTCCAGCATCTTCCAAATCTCATGAGTAGTCTACAATTCATCGTATTAGTCATATTAGAATTAGACAAGGCACTAAATAATGCTTCCTTAGCTCTAATATTGAATTCAACTTCCTATATCTCATCTAGAGTGGTAGGACCACTCTAAGGAGCATTATACACATTCTTAGTAATATTCCAATAGTCTTCACTGATGCATCTCAAATTACATTCCATCTTGTTCTCCTAGAGAGTGTAATTTATTTCACCTAACCTTAGAATATCCTTCATAAGAGAAAAGGTTGTCATCCCGGATCTCCTCAAACGGTCAAGATTCTTCTAGAGGATCTCGCTCTCATACCAATTTTTGGCAACAATGCAACAAACTATGATGGGGGTGTGAATCAATTTGCTCACAAACTCAACACAATTCAAACTTAAATTCAGATTTGATGATGAACAATAAAAATACAAATCAATACCACATCAATAATGCACATAACACCAACATTTTTGACATTGAAAACCCAATTAAGGGAAAAACCACAGTGGGAAGCTACCCACAATGAGATAATACCCTGTTAGGAGTAAATGTAAATATTACAAGGGGGAATGCACATGCATTTAGGCACACTGCCTAGAGCTCACTACTCAAATTACAAGAAGGGCTACAACCCTAAGGAAGACTCACTATCTTACAAGATTTAGATAACAATCTAGATTACATGAACTATGAAAATAGCATATCCTAATGCCTAGTTATAGTTTCGGTTAAGCACAGATACTCAAACTTTACTCTTTCCACTTCTTCACACTCTTTCACACTTTTTCACACTTTTCCTCTGCTATTGAAAGATCAATTAAATGTTCGCACATGCTAAAAAATGAATTACATATATTTATACAAATCATCAACTTATATTTCAAGGTTGGCTAAACCCTCAACACAAATTATAAAATAATAACCTCACATGCTACAACAAAATATGTGGACCAAAACAATATCAGCCCAGACATAGTCTGGACACAAATCAATACCACAACCAAGAAACACCTCTAACAATTATGCCTTGAACATACGGAATATGCTACAATCACCAAGAATGTCACTTAAAATGAACATCATCAGATCAAGAAAATGATCAATAACATGCACAACAATCAATGCAATGCATCAACATAGATAAAAAATGATCTAGAAACAACCACATGAAACTTGGATCACCACATAAATAACTACAACATCACCTCATACTAGAATCTCCATCAACAATATACCAAACCTCAAGAACACACGTTGAACTAATTTTCAAACTGAAAGATTCACTTGCATACTTCCAAATCATGAACCATCTGAATTGAGGACACATATGAATATCCCAAACACTGCCAAATCCACAAACAAAGATAGTGCAATTTCAGAGCAATGCAAAGAAGAAACTAGAATACCAAACAACATGAACAATTGAATAACCAATTATAATACCGGACCTCATAACTTGATCAAATCAACATGTGGATCAAATTTTTTTTATCTGAATCAACTAGAGATAAGTATCTCTAAACCCATCAAACCACAATAGCTCAATTGCAATACGCTGGCCAAACCAACTCATTTTATCTAACTGCAACACTGCAATACACAGAAGAATATGTTGACATCAATAACAACACATTATTTTAGAAAAAACATCTCAAAAATAGTCAACAAAGTGAATATATGTAAATTGTAAAAACTAGACAGAGGAAGTGAATATGTAAGGGTTGGAGAGATATGGTTTTTTTTGTACACACATATACAATATTACCATCAATAACAAAGGGAGATATTGTTAGAATATTTTTATTGATGTCATCAATGTTTTTAGATCCGAAAACATTGGTTCAACATATTCTAGAATAAGAGTCACATACAACACAATTTGGCACAATTATAGGTCTAGAAATCACATAAGGCTTTATGGTCATGGTGTATATCTCTCATAACATCTACATACAAAAAATCTAGTATTGATGTTTGATTACAACTTTATTATAAGTTTGGTAATAAGGTACTCTTTTTTTCTTGGTTAATGCAGCAAGTCATTTTTGCTCTAGTCCTATCCAGAATCATTAACATTTTTTTTTGTTAGAATAATCAATGGACAACTGAGAGGGGGGGTGAATCATTTGTCAATTGATTATATTAATCAAACTACTTTATAACATTTAACTGGAGAACATAAACATTGAATACCAGAATAGCAGAAATAGATATCGGTAAGCAATAAAACTTAAGAATGAAACAAATAATTAACACAATGCAACCATACCACATAACACCATGATTTGTATGTGGAAAACCCGATAAAGAGAAAAACCACGGTGAGAAGCCTACCCATAGTCAAATGATACTTCTGTAGAAAGTATGTAATACAATAAGGGGCTTGCACATGCAGGAAGGCACACTACCTAGAGCATACTACTCATTACAAAGGAGTCTCATTGACTATAAAGAGGTTATAACCACCTAAAGATAATTGGACAACAATCCAGAAGAATGAACTACCAATGATAGCATCTACCATGCTTGATTACAGCCTTGGTTAAGCTCAATATCAGAGGCCTTTGACCTCTTACATAAACCCAATTTTATCACCTATGATTGACCAAATCTCCTTTGCATATGATATTTCATTCCAATACCATGACATGATCTACAATGAGATATTACATCAATTTATACAAACCCTAAGGCCTAAACCAATTAGGTCGGCCACCTAAGAGATATTACAATAGGATTATTACATACATCCATATTATAATGATATTCCATGTGGCTTTAGACCAAAACAACATTAACCAATCCATAAATCATCTTGGTAATGTGTAGAGAACACTAACCATGATATCGGTCCATAACCTAGATAGGTATCATACCTAATTTGGGTCCACCATGCCAAAGAGATGTCTCCAATTAGTCAAGACACGATCAAGGATCACCTTCAGCATCCTGAGTTCTATCTAGAAGTCAAACCAATACCACTTGTGCATCCTGTCAAAGATTCTCAATAAAAGATCTGTCGGTAAAACCTTAAACCCTTACTAGTAACACAAGTTCTTCTACCAATAACCAAAACCCGTCTACCAATAACCAACCATAATAGCTAGTGTTGATATCAATGATAATACATCAATGCAACACATAATCAATTCCTCCATATTGCCAACAATCTCCCCCTTTGGCATTGATGGCAACACTAGATGTGAAAAAGAAAACATTTAAGTGCCAAGAAATGCTAGACATTTCTCATAGAAGATATAACAATGAAAAACATAAAAATCCCAGCAACCCCCCTGAGGAGTGCAATCCAGTCTAAAACTGATCTGAATCTCTCTCCCATATAACATTATTTTTCACATATAAATCTCCCCCTTTCACATTAATACCAAAGATATGACATAGATATCAAAATTTTGTGAATCTCAAAGCTAACTACTCCCCTTGAGTAGTAACACCACTACATCAACCCAGAGAAAAGGATAAATTTGATGATGTATATCGGACTGGTGGTCTGCTCCATCAATCAAGTTTCTGTTGGAGGGGTAGATACCCCTAACCAGTCTCTCAAATACTCAAATGATTCCTTAGACAATGGTTTAGTGAATATATCTGCAATCTATTATTTAGTGTTCACATAAACCAATTTCACTTCCATTTCTTCCACCTTTTCCTTTAGAAAGTTATATTTTATTGATATGTGCATAGTCTTAGAGTGAAATAATTGATTCTTAGATATGTCAATACCCACAAAGTTATCATAATAGATAACTACGGGCTCACTATAATTTACCTTGATATCCTTCAATGTTTGCTTCATCCAAAATACTTGAGTACAATTAGTTGTTGTTGCAACATATTCAGCTTCTGTAGTAGATAAAGAAATGCATGACTATTTTTTTGCTAATCCATGAAACCAATTTCTTCCCAAGAAATAAAGCTCCACTAGAAGTTCTCTTCCTATCATCAATTTCTCCTGCCCAATCTGAATTTGTATATGCACACAAAGTGAAGTTATCATCTCTAGAATACCATAAGCCATATTTTGTTGTTCCTTGCTAGTATCGGGATATCCTCTTTATTGCACATCCATGATTTTATTTAGGATTACTTTGATATTGTGAAATAATACTTATTGTATTTATAATATTCGATCTAGTCTGAGTTAGATATAACAAGCCACCAATCATAGCCTTGTTGAATTTACCGGTGTAGATTTATCTTTGATAGATAATTTCTCACTTGTCACCATATGAGTACTTATCAGTTTGGAATTATCCATACCAAACTTCTTCAATAATTCCCTTAGATACTTAGTTTGATAGATAAAAATGCCTTTATCAGTTTGAGTAATCTGTAAATCTAAGAAAAATCTCATCTCACGAATCATAGACATTTCAAATTCATTCTTCATATTATTAGTCAATTCCATGCACAATTTATCTTCACCTCCAAAAATGATATCATCAACAAATACTTCAATAATCAAAATATCATCATCAAAGATCTTGTAATATAAATTAATATCAACACTTCTCTTAGTAATACCAAGCTTCAAAACATATTTATCCAACCTTGCATACCAAGCTCTAGGGGCTTGTTTCAATCTATATAATGCTTTCCTTAACCTGCAAACCATATATTTGTCATCTGTCAGTGAGAATCTATTAGGCTGCTCAATATATACCTCTTCCTCAAGTTCACCATTCAAAAATGCACATTTAACATCCATTTGATAGACCCTATAGTTTTTATATGGTTCATAGGCAAGAAATAGTCTAACAGCTTCAATTCTAGAAACAAGTGCAAATGTCTTGCCATAATCAATTCCTTCCATTTGAGAATATCCTTTACAAACTAGTCTAGCCTTGTTTCTTACAACTTGACCATCCTCATTTAGTTTGTTTCTAAAAAACCTGTTTAGTTCCAAGAACATTCTTATTTTTTAGGCTGGGGAACTAAAGACCAAGTTTCATTCTTTTCTATCTGATCTAATTCATCTTTCATAGCCTTTAACCAGTGTTTATATTTACAAGCTTGAATAACAGAAGCTGGTTCAATTTGAGAAATAAGACATACCTCTTCATTTTCCATTCTTCTTCTTGTCATAACTCCCTTGTTCCTATCTATAATGATTTGATCTTCAGAATTATTTAATCTTACATACCTTGGTGTCTTCTGAACTTCAGGTTCACTATTTTGATCATTAGTCATAGTTGAATTTTTTGATTGTATCGGTGTAACTGTCTGAGTGTCTTGTACCATTTGAGGCATTGTTGGTTCAATTATGATCATTTCCACTACTGATTCCCTGTCATATGATATAGATTGATCTTTGTATTTCTCATACACTTTCATATTTGCACTCTCCATAATTTTCTGTAATCTTTTGTTATAACATCTATATGCTTTTCTCTGAATTGAATATCCAAGAAATATCCCTTCATCACATCTAGGATCAAACTTCCCAATTGAATCGTCCCTTTTGATATAACATTTACTTCCAAAATTTTTGAAATATTTAACAACAGGTGTATGTCCAAACCATAATTCATAAGGAGTCTTATCGGTTTCACCTTTGATATGAACTTTGTTGAATGTGTAGACTATTGTACTCACTACTTCTCTCTAGTAGATGCGAGGAAATTTGGCTTCCATCATCATGGTTCTTGTTGCATCCAAAATGGTTCTATTCTTCCTTTCCACTGCTCCATTCTGTTGAGGAGTTTGGAGTGCAGATAACTGTCTCTTGATTCCATTTGTCTCACAATAACTATTAAATTCATGAGATGCGAACTCACTGCCATGATTTGATCTTAGACATTTGATTTTCAATCTAGTTTCTGTTTCCACCTTTTCTTTGAAGATCTTGAATTTCTCAAAAGCTTCAAACTTCTCCCTTAGAAAAGTCACCCACATCATTCTATAATGATCATCAATTATTAGCATGAATTACCTATCACCTTGAAAGCTTCTGGTCCTTACTAGACCACACAAGTCAATATGAATCAAATCAAGCACATCATTATATTTATCATGTATGCTCTTAAAATAAGTCCTAACTTTCTTTCCCAATTGACATTACTTAGATACGGGATTATGAGGCTTTATAATCTTAGGTATATCTCTAACTGCCATTGTAGAACTGATCTTAACAATACAATCAAAATTAACAAGACACAACCTCTTATGCCATAACCAACCCTCATCAATATGAGCAATCAAACATGTCTTATTATCAGTGTTGAAGTGAAAGATATTACGTCCAGTCTGAGTACTAGTTGCAATCTCTAAACAGGTTTGTTAATGATTTTGCATTTTCTATCTTTAAATTGAAGTTGGAATCCCTTATGCACCAATTGACCAACACTTAAAAGATTATGCTTTAAACCTTCTACATAATAGACATTATCAGTATTATGCTTGTCATCCAGAGAAATAATACCTCTACCTTTGATCATACATGCTTTGTCATCCCCAAATCTGACTTGACCGCCATTGTATTCTTGCAGGGACAAAAAATTTCTTTTATCTCCAGTCATATGATGTGAGCATCCACTATCAATTACCCATTCATCCTTGTCTTCAACTTTTGCTGCCAGGGCCTTTTCTTCATTCTTGATATCCAGTTCTGGTTCATCTTCCTTTAAAGCATAGAACACCCATTCCTTTCCATTGTCAGATCCACTAGTAGAGTCTGCTATTGGTTCATCTTCAGAGTCATCACTTACTCCTTCCTCATCTACTATGTAGCATTGTTTGTTTTTCTTGAATCTATATCTATTCTGATTACGCTTAAATTATTTCTCAAATCTTTCTTCAAATCTTGCATTCCTTTCATGACATCTAGATGCAAAATGACCAATCTTATTACATGCAAAACATTTAAAAGGTGTTTTTCCTTCATACTTCCTAATGGTCCTTTAGGTACTCTTCTAGCAAATAAGGCTTCAAGTTGCTCAAATTCTTCATCCTCTTTCCTCATATCTTCCAATTCTTTTTCATATAGGGCTTTCCAATCACTTTTGCTAGTAGACGATGATGCATGAAAAGCAGGTTCAAACTTTGCAGCTCCAAAGGGTCCAAATTCTTCAAGCTCAAAAGCAGATAATTTCCCAATCAGAATGTCTCTATTAACTGAAGTGTTTGCCATTGTTCTCAATTCATTAATTGCAGTCACCTTCATCTTGTAAGCCGGTGGAAGGGCTCTCAAGAATTTAAAAACTATATCATCTTCCCTCAAAGATCCTCCACAATATTCAATTCCCATGACAATCTCATTTACTCTTTCCATTAATGTAGCAATTCTTTCATTATCTTCCATCTTCAAGTTCTCGTATCTTACCCAATAATCATCAAGTTTAGCAAGTTTGACAATAGGGTCACCTTCATTTAGAGTTTGCAATTTATCCCACATAACCTTTGCTGATGATTTATCAATCAATCCCATGATTTGATGATCAGTAAGTGCACACAATAAGGCTTCTCTAGCTCTGCAATCATTTTCAATATTCTTATCCAAGTCTAAAGGAGTAGGATTTCCAGATGTTGGATCATAAGGTGTATATCCTTTCTCAGTGATCTCCCAAATATCTTTGCCAAGAAATCTAAGATAAGTCTCCATTTGGATTTTCTATATCCCATAATTTGTTCCATCAAGCTTAGGGATTTCTCTTCTGAAAATACTTGCTGGTGGATTTGAAGTCTTATTCGCCATAGGATCTACCTCAAGTGGTTAAGCTTCTACAAAAGAGGACCAAAGCTCTGATACCAATTGTTAGGATAACTGGTGGACAATTAAGGGGGGGGGTTAATCAGTTGTCAATAGATTATATTAATCAAACCACTTTTTAACCTTTAACCGGAGCACATAAACATTGAATACTAGAATAGTAGAAATAGATATCGGTAAGCAACAAAACTTAAGAATAAAACAGAGAATTAACCCAATCCAACCATGCCACATAACATCATTATTTGTACATGGAAAACCTGGTAAAGGGAAAAACCACAGTGGGAAGCCTACCCATAGTCAAATGATACTTCTGCAGAAATTATGTGATACAATAAGGGGCCTACACATGCAGGAAGGCACACTTCCTAGAGTGTACTACTCATTACAAAGGATTCTCATTGACTACAGAGAGGTTATAACTATTAGGTCTTGAAGACAACTGAGAGGAGGAGGGGGGGAATCAATTGTCTAATGAATTCAAAACAAAATTAACTTAACCAAAACTTAATGCTTAATACCGATAAATCAAACTTAATGCCAATAGATAGTTTATCAGTTAATTGTAGTACCGGTAAAGATTAATGCATGAAATAGAAAGACAATAACATCCACAATACATAACACCAATATTTGTATGTGGAAACCTTGTAAAGGGAAAAACCATGGTGGGAAACCTTACCCACAATCAAATGATACTACTACAGATAGTATGTGTATACAGTAGGGGGTCTGCACATGTAGAAAGGCCAAGCACCTAGAGCTCACTGCTCAATCACAAATGGGAGTCACACTAACTAGAATTGGATGGTTAGATCCAATGATAATGTACTGTCTAGAATAGCATCTTTATATGCTGGATTCAGTACTAGTTTAGCTCTGATATGCCTTCTCCAAACCTTCCTTCAATCTTCAAATGATGTCTGCGTGTATAGCTCTACTTATTCTCGCATATACCTTATTGCAATCCTTTTCACATTCGCATATATTAATCTCACAAATGAGATCTTACATTTATACCGAAGCCTAAAACCAAAATGTGTAGGTCAGCTTTACAAAAGATATTACAATAAAAACAATTTACAAGTAAATCAATAACCGATGCAATATCTGATACAACATTTCAGCTTAATGCATTTATAATAATAACAAAACATCTCTATAATGTGTTGTGCTGATCTGGAATAGATAAGCCCGCCAGTGTATAACCTGGACCTATTTGTCGGTAACAACAAATATGCAAGCTCGAATATACCAATGAACAAATCTCCAAGACAAAGTCTCCAAATGATATCTTTGACATAACCAAGCATTTTCCATGTGATTCTAAGTGTTGGTAAACAATATATCCTGTCGGTGAACCAAATATTGGTGACTGTGCATAAGTCACTTGCTTGCCGGTGAACATAACCAATTCTCCAAGTGCTAATAGGTTGACCAGTGTTGATAAGTGTTGACATCAATGACAAAACCATATCAACATATCCAAAATACCAACAATAACCACCTCAAGATAATTTGACAATAATTTAGAAGAATGAACTACTAGTGATATAATCTACCATGCTTGATTGCAGTCTCGATTAAGCTCAATAGTAGAGGCCTTTGACCTCTTACATAAACCCAATTTGATCGCCTATGATTGACCAAATCTCCTTTTCATATGATATTTCATTCCACAACCATGACATGATCTACAATGAGATCTTACATCAATTTATATAAACCCTAAGGCCTAAACCAATTAGGTCGGCCAGCTAAAGGATATTACAATAAGATCATTACATACATCCATATTACAATGATATGCCATGTCGGCTTTAGACCAAAATAACCTTAACTAATCCATAAATCATCTCGGTAATGTGTAGAGAACACCTTAAGATGATACTTGTCCATAACATAGATAGGTACCAGACCTAATCTAGGTTCACCACACCAAAGCGATGTCTCCAATAAGTTGAGGCATGATCAAGGATCACCTTCTACATGTTGAATTCCATCTAGAAACCACACTAAGACCACTTGTGCATCCTGTCAAAGATTCTTAGTAAAAGCTCTACTGATAAAACCTTAAACCCTTACCGATAACACAAGTTCTTCTACCGATAACCAACCATAACAGCTAGCGTTGAAATCAATGACAAAATATCAATGCAACACATAATCAATTCCTTCATATTGCCAACATTTTCTCGGTTAATGTAGTATGACATTTTTGCTCTGGTCCTATCTAGAATCTTCAGCAGTTTAGACATTTTATATTTCAAGATATGAAGGAAGTCTTTTTTGTGTTATGGATGACCTTTTTAATATAATATAATTACTATAGCATATTTTTGCAGCCTGTCCTTTACTCCGGTTAAAGCCAACTTCATGAAGACATGATTAGTATATAATGTAGTTAGGGAGTAGTGTTTACCAAGATGATCTTTTGATGATATTATATAATATGGTGTATAGTATATGTGATTAGATAGTGGATGTGAAAGGGATTTTGCATAGCAATTGTAATATAGATTATGTACACTTAATTGGAGCTATATCTCGTGCATATGATAGATGCAAACATAATAGTTCATTTTTGTATTATTGGTTGTAAGACATCATAATTTGTATAGAGATTCCATCCGGTAGTGACCCACCTATTTTGTACTACCGTAACTGGTTACCTATTATTGAGAGTTAACACTCTCCATGGTTTTTCCCTTCTTGGGTTTTCCACGTATAAATATTTGTATTATTTGGTCTACTCTTTTGTCTTCTATCTTGTTATTTCTTTAAGTAATGTTGTGTGGTTGGTTATTTAAATTTTTTAATAATTTTAGGGGAATACTGATTCACCCCGGCCCTCTCAGTATTTTGGGTGTTCAATAGAAATAAGATAAGTTGACCACCACAAAAATGGCATAATGTGATAATAACTGATACATGCTAAAAGGGACACAATGCACAATGGACAAGTTCAAATGTTAGTAGATTAGTCACAACCAAAATGAAACACAAATGAACCTAAAAACCTTAACATTCATATCAAGAGAGATATAAATAATATAATAAGAAGTATACATTAATGAAAAAGGGAAAGAAAACCCCCCAAGATGCTCCCCAAAATGCTCATAGATGTTCCTCCCTTGTTTATCTCCTCTCCAAGTCCCACACGAGTGTAGCTCTCATCTTTTTGCACTATCCATGGATGCCATATGAAGATTCAAGATGGTTGTGAAAATAAAAACAAATGCTTATGAAAGTGTGAATGATTTACTATGAGAAAGAACCTAATTAGTCTATGTAAATCTTAGTATAATAACAATGCAAATCTTCATAATGCTCTCTAAAATGACTAATTTTGATGCACAAAAGACTTCTGATCCTCAAAATAAAGAATAAGAGCTCTATTTATAGGGGAAATAGGGTAATAGATGGTCAAGATTGAATAATATTAACAAGGGATAGGATTGATGGATTTTTGATCCATGTGATGATTTTCAACTTAATCCCATGATGACAAATGTCAACATGAGATGGCTTGAGAGGAGAGGGAATAAGCATTAACTACTTGAGATGACATAAAGGTTACCTTGGGAGGGTTTGGTTAGGCAAGAGTTAATGGGGATAACCATGGTCAAAGAAATGAATGATTGAAGAGACCCATGAGTTAAACGAGGGTTGAGTTAGAGAAAAATCCTCTAACCATGTGGTTGAGTTGAGTTAATCATTAATGGTTATGTAAGAGCCATAAATGGTTATGTAAAAGAGCCATAAATAGTTTAGAAGACTTTGGGGGTTAACTTGTTGAAGGATAAAAAGCCTTTAATGTATTTCAAAGACTTTGGAGGCTTTGAGAAGTGACTTCTCTTTGCTTACAAATGTGACAATAATTAGGGAGGGGGATTAGGCTAATTTGGAATGGATTAGAAGAATCTAGAAGGGATTTAGGATGCAAGTGGGTTTGGTCGATGAGAGAAACTAGGATCTTAATTAAAATAAAATTCATTTATTTCAACTAACATTGTGTAACTTGCATTTGTAGGAGAATGCAAGTGGGAAGGGAGTTTAAGATTTAAATAAATATTTATTTATTTAAATGAGGAAAGGGGTTAATTTAAACAAATATGCTTTATTCATTTAATTAATTGTTGGAATATGGTTTAATGAATTAATTTAAATACATTAAATAATTTATTTAAATAATAGGATAAGAGGTTTAAGATGAATTAATTAAATATTAATATTATTAATTGTTGATTGATGGTTAAATAATCAAATAAATACTAAATATTCATTTAATTAAGTGGACAGATTTACATGTCTACATTTGCCCCTCTTTGAGACGGTGTAGTTTATCATGTTGTTTCAAAGAAAGAAAGATAGGTATGAGAAATATACCATAGAAATGTTAATTTAGTGGGTGGTATGCCCCCTCGAGAGATGGGTCGAATTTTTTTGAAAAATCGGGCGATCTCTCGGAAAAGAGAAAGAAGTTGGGGGGAGGTAGAATAGAAGAAAGTAGAAATAATGGTGAAAGAATGAGAGGAAACAAAGTGAATACAGAGAAATGAGAGGCTTCGAAAGTTCACAAGGACCACGACGGTGAGTAGGGTGAAGTAGGGTTAGGGCTTGGGGGGTATATTTGGAGGGGAAGGGGTAAAACCATCTCATTTGCACCTATCTCCTTGGTAGTTTGGAGCTCTGATAGTGACCTTTGGCGAAGGAGTGAGTAGCAGTCATCATGGTCATGCCTATAGCAGATCATTGGCTAGATTCGATGTGCTGATACTAGTGGCCAGAGAACTATGGACCAACGGTATGCAAATGCTGAATTTTTCTTTTGATGCATTTTTATCATGTTTTTTCAAGCATGAATGTCCAAAGAAGACAATAGCGCTAAACCTATGTTTTAGTGCTTCTGTTGCCTAAAGTAGTGCTATGGTGCCACAATGGCATTTTTGCATAGCCGTTTTAGCATATTTATTGGTTTAGTGCATTGATATAATAGTTATAGCATAGTTGCAATTTAGTGCTTTTGTGTAGTTGTTGTGGTCTTTTTCTATAAAATAACGCAATTGTATAGCTTTTGTAGTGCTATTGTTGTTCTAGCATCTTTGTATCATAGTAATAGTGCTACTGTCAGTAGAGTGGCGTGACTGTGATAAAATGGCCCAGTGTTTGATAAAATATCACTTGATGCCTAAGTTGATTGATTGATTAGCTATTTTGGTGAATCATAGTAGCCTCGTTGAGACTAGGTCATTGTGATAAATGCCTATTGTAGTCTAGGATTGCCATAATCAATTACCTGTTGAAACCCAAAGATACTTGATTAAAAATTATATGTTGATAGTATAGGTTGAAACTTAAGAAATTTTGTAAGAAAACAATTGATATTTGTTGATATGTGTAAGAGGATCTTCCCCTCTTACAGATGTGGGAGATGTATCCCACGACAGAGCAACTACGTGAGCAGTTGTCTGAGGTAGAGATCGATTGTGTATGTGCAATCATTTTATATCATATGATGTACCTACCCATGATTCAGACAAATAGTAGACTACTGACAGCGTTGGTCGAGCAATCGCACAGTGAGACATGCTCCTTTCATTTGGCGATGGGAGAGATGACTATAACACTGGAGGACATATGGAGGATACTGCATATCCCAATTAGAGGGGAGCTCATGACATATGATCGTCAGCTAGGGACAATAGCCGTACAAAGGATATTTGTCAAGGATATATACATTGAGGATGTCTCTGTGGTGTGGGAGGATATAGAAGCACTCTATGAGCCCCTACCATTTGTACTAGTAGGTATCATCGGGGGTTTTCTTTTCCTCGATCAATGTTCACATGGATTGGCCATTAGTTGGGGCCAAGTGATAGATCAGAGGGTGATAGAGGGGACCCTCTATGAACTGGGTCCATGTGTGTTGGCGTACCTCTACAGGGATTTGCATGAGGAAGTGTACTGAGAGAGTAGATCACTAGGTGTAGGGATCACTTTGTTACATATTTGGGCTTGGGAGCACTTTCTAGTCACATAGACGGTATGTTTGAGGTTTAGGGTGATAGATCAGCCCTATGTTTTTATGTATGGAGGTTTGATGACCCAGCCCCATTTGGGGAAGTTGGAGTTTTGGCAGCAAGCATTAGATGACTTAGATACGATCATATGGAGGCCTTACACTGATTATGAGGACTGAGAGGATGATGGAGAGGCCTTAATATATGTATATATGAGGCAATTTTTTATTGGTCACACATCCCATATTATGGAGAGACAGTTTCCAGGGAGAGTAATGAGACAGCTTGGTCGGAGGCAGAGTATGCTAAGGGGTTCTGGGGAGTATGCATGGGTAGTGTGGGAGAGATGGCAAAGGGGGCCGGTTTTGCCTTATGATTAGGCTCTTACAAAGTTCTAGACATTATAGGTGAGACCATGGCATATGAGGCCAAATATTGTACATGTGGGGGTGAAATAGGAGTATACACAATATCATGCCACTCATCCAATTCTACAGATTTCAGATCCTTGACAGCCCATACCACCATTTGAGGATGATAGAGCACCATGACATGGTAGGAGGAGGAGAGTAGGCATGGGTGGCAGAGGTTTTGGAGGTGGAGCAGGTGAGGGAGGTTTTGGAGGAGGAGGAGGAGGAGGTGGTTGGGGAGGTGGATTTGGGGGTGGAGGTGGATTTAGAGGTGGAGGTGGTGGAGGAGGATGATTATAGAGGAGAGGAAAAGGTGTGAAGCCTTTATGACTATCACAGGGTCCACTGATACAAGGAGCATTGAGAGCAGGATGGAGAGATGTTGGTGGTGGAGAGGGTGGTGATGAGATGATAGAGATGGGACATGGAGCCATAGTTGGTGGAGAGGAGCCTATGGAGATGGGACAGGGAGTCATAGGTGGTGGAGAGGGAGACCTACAAGATTTTATGAAATTACGGTTGTAGACTCACCTAATAGCAGTTGAGGCACAACTGGAGGACAAAGATGTAGAGATTGCAGCCAGGGATGTCTAGCTTTTTACACGGGAGGCTGAGTTGATTGTAGTTCTATGAGAGAGAGATGATCTGGTTGATAGAGTTCGAGTTTTGGAGGGAGCACCGGGATAGGGTCCAACTAGGGAGGCACTGAGGGAGATGCTGAGGGAGATGCAGCAAGAAGGGGCAGTGATTGACTATGAGCGAGGATTATATGAGTAGGTTATGCCAATTAGTCTGTGAGCGATGAGCTACTCCCAGATGCGGCAGACGAGATGAGAGTGGTCATAGAGGGTTAAAAGCAGTAGTGGTGTGATGGGTCCTCCTCGGCGAGATGGTGAGGGTGGTGGGGGAGCAACATCTGGTCAAAGTGACATTTGAGGTGTTTTGATGCATGGTTACATTGTAATTAGAATAATACTTGGATGGCTCTTCGTAGTCGATATTTTTAGACATCATTGTACTCTGATATATGTATTCTTTTTTATGTGATATATAATGAGATCTCATTTTTTTGGTGATGATATGTGCACTCTATGTAGGATGATGATATGAGTTATTCTTAGATACATGATATGGAGATGTTTACTTTGTAGAATACATGTTGATGATATGATTTCTATATGTATGATATGGATGATTTGCTAACATATGGATGCAGGTTAATAGATGGATGATGTTTTTGTAATGATATTAATGTGATGAAATGATGATGATTTAAGCTAAATGATGAGATTTAGATAATCATATATGATATTTGATAGATAATACTGTATATGTTGAAATGATGAGATGATGATATGAGTAAACTATGCATGTTTTTAAGATGAATCTAAATGAATGAAATGTTTATGAAAATGTCATGTATGCTTTTAAATGAATGCACTAAATGGATAGATGAATGCATTTGATTCAAGTAAATGATATGAAATGACTTAAAATGCAACTAAATGAGAATGATTGAATGTATTTAATGAACAAATGCATCTAAAACAAAGGAATCAATGCACTTAATGACTAAATGAATGTATGATTTGAAATGTATCTAAATGAAGGAATGAATGCACTTAATGACAAAATGAATGTACTTTAATGGTTAGATGAATGCAACTTAATGATTGAAATTCAACTAATGCAACTAAATGTTATGAAATGATTTAAAAAGAAACTAAATAATAATAAATGCCCTTGATGAATCTAAATGAATGAACTATAATGATTAGATGAATGCAACTTAATAATTGAAATACAACTAATGCAAGTAAATGATATGAAATGATTTAAAATGCAACAAAATAATAATAGATGCACTTAATAAATCTAAATCAATGAACTTTAATGATAAGATGAATGGAACTTAATGATTGAAATGAAAGTAAATGATATGAAATGATTTAAAATGCAACTAAATGATAATATATGCACTTAAATGAAGGAATGAATGCAATGATGAAATGCAACTAGATGATAATGCCATTCCTACATGATATATGAATGTCAAGTTGGTGAGAAAATGCAGATATGGAATGGAGATGTGAGATGATGTATTAGATAACTCTATCATGATTGTACCCAAGACAAATTTTATAGGCTTAGCTTTCTCATAGAAACTGGAATTAATTGCATGTGAACAATAGATATAAATAATGAATGAGAAAATGGATGGATAATATGCAACAAAATACAATATAAATAGATGACATGAAATGGCGATCCATGGATAATTCACAGTGCTTAATTTTCATCATTGAGCATGGTAGTATTGATCTTGGTCGAGGTATCTGAAACCACGGGTGAGTGTTTCACCTATAAGAGAACATCACACACAAGGAAAGTTCCCCCTGCATTCTGGTTCATGTACAAATGGTCGAGGTATACATTGTAGTCAGTAAGCCATAGTGATCCATGACTGTATTTTTGCATAGGATCATGTAGCTTAGTGAACTTCCCACGTAAACACGATTAGTACATGCCCCAAAACTTCATGAACAATCCGCAGACAACAAACAAAGAAAAAGATATTAGGAACCATCCTGGCTACTCTAATCACTTGTGAATATCCTGGAGTAGCATAGGAACTTCATATAAATAAAAAAATAATTGACCAAGTTCTTAGTAGCCAAATAAAATTTTCTTGTCAGATAAAATGTTACTACATCTTATTTGTGGGGAAGAATGCATTGTTGTGAAGACATTTGTGTGCAGATGTTTTGATTGGTTCGTTGATTTGATAAGTGGTCCTCATTTGAGTAGCTCAAAATTTTGTATTGTGTCTTTTGCGATGTGTATGTACAAGGAATAATATATGTTGCAATGCATTTGATTCATTTTTTATGTCTTTGTCATATTTTTGGATATTTTGAATGTTGTAAATGTTTTTGGTATTATCTTTAGGATATTTTGCAAATATTTTTTGGATTTTTTGAGTATTTATGAATGTTTTTGGTATTATTTGAAGACATTTTTGAATGAGCGACTCAATAAATACAAGAAATGGAGAATCCACTCCTATCAACAGGTTAAGAATATTCCCCCTAGTTAGATGTCGCTATGAAAGCGTGATGCAGGACACATGAAGTAATAACCCTGATTGCAGAACAATAACAAGCCATGTTATAAATGATGGGTGAATGGGTGCAATGGATGTGATCACAAAAAGTCTAAAAAACAATGGAGCCATAACCTTTATGAATGGCACCTATTTACCTGGTTTTCACCATTCTACTTACCCAAGGCACCACCAGAGTGGTTTTCACCATTTGGATGAATGATTTTTCTTTACTATTTTATTGATTTTTTGTATTTTTGTATTTTATTCAGGACTATTTTATGAATGTTTTTGGTATTTTTTGATATTGGATGAGCTTGATGCTCTGCATAGCTTATGTATGAAACCTTTTGAGATGCATGTTGTTGATCAGATTTGCTAGTGGTTCTCCTTCTAAAGTTGCTAACTGATATGCCCCAAACCTGAAGATGGTAGTGATGACATATGGACCCAGCCAATTGGATTCAAATTTTCCCTGGTGTTCTCTATTTAGTTTACTGTGAGGATTCTCCCTGAGAACAAGATCTCCTACTTCAAATGTGTGAGGTTTGACCCTATGATTGTAGCTTCTTCTCAAGTGTTGTTGATAGGCCTTTAGGTAGTTGTAGGTAGCTTATCGCTTTTCATCAAGTAGTTCCAAGTCCTGAAGACATGAGACTCGGTATTCTTTATCATTTATTAGATTGTGCAAGGATACCCGTAGAGATGGTAATTCAATCTCAATAGGCAAGATGGCTTCTACTCCATTAACTAGTGAGTAGGGGGTTGCGCCTGTAGGGGTTTGAATGCTAGTTTGATATGCCCATAGTGTTGGATTCAAATAAATGTGCCAATCATGGAAAACATCATTGACTATCTTTTTGAGGATCCTCAATATATTCTTATTTGATGCTTCAACTTGACCATTGCCTTGTGGGTACTATGGGGTGTAAAAATGGTGTTGGATATGAGAAGTTTGGTCATAATTTAGAAAATTGTAGAATGAATGTAAGATGTTATGTTTGTGGAAGATTTGGACACTTATATAATCAATGCAGAACACAAACTAGCATAGGTTATGGGAAAGCTATTCAGAAAAAACAATGTGACTTGTTATGCTTGTAACAAGATTGGGCATATTGCAAAATTTTGTAGAAGTAAGGCATCACCGACAAATAATAAAGGACCTAGCTTGAAAGGTAAGGAAAAAGTTGAAGAGGTAAAGCAAGAATTCTCAAAGCAATGGGTTAGAAAGTCAGATCAGAATATTGATGGGAATAATCCTCCACCAGTAGAATAGAGTATCAATCCACTAGCAGGAGACTCTTTATCTAACTGAAGGAAAATCCTTTGGGGGTTTAGCAACAAATTGAAAAACATGCTATTATTCCCTCAGTTGATGGTGAGAAGTTGAATTACTTCTATACCGGTAGATGAGTTAAGTTGTGACTTAACCAACAAGCATTAAATGTGGTAGTTGGAGAAAATAACATTATAAAGCAAGTGTTTTAGCTCCTTTTTCATTCACTGAGCATTCAAATCTTTGAGAGCGCAAAAATTATTGAGCAAATGCATCCTAAGCAGAAAAGTGAAGCAGTTCATCCAAGCACTCATCTTTAAGGAAGATTGAGGTATTTATAACTATGGCTTCCTCATCTATACCTTAATTTATTGCAAACCCTACTGTGATTGAAGTTATCAAGTGCCCTAGACCCATATTCAAACTTGTTCCCAAAATAGTGAAGAAGGATGATAATATAGGTGCCTTTTCAAAAATACCTAAGGGAGTAGTTTATGCAGAGGATCCTAGGATATACATACATTGTCATATAGAGGAATTAGGAGATGATGAAATCAAGAACATGTATAGGAATATGATTTGTAATGAAAATGGCAATATCAAACCAGAACACAAGGTAGTAGAAACCCTAGGTTTTGTGGATATTCTTAGCATCCCTGATTTTCCTGAAGATGTGACTAGAATAATCCTAAGAAGAGTCCATGGTGAATTCTTTTGGTTGGACTCCATCCATAAGATCACCAAAGAAGTGGTTAAGGCAGTAACGGGGTTACCTCCCACCGGTAGCAGACTTGATAGAACTAAAAGGGTCTCAAATGATACAGTGATGGACCTAACCAACACAACATTTGACCAAAGGTCTCTAAGGGTAAATGATGTGAAGGACATCAATGTCAGATTTGTCAGTATGATTTTAGGCTACAAAGCTACACATGCAAATAGGTTAAACTCAATTTCTAGCCTACGTATTAAAAGTGCATATGACATGGTTAACGATAATGCTAGAATAGATGTATGTGAATGGCTCAAAGATGAATTAATAGACAATATGAAGAAGATCAAAGGAGATAAGAAAGGAACCTTTAGATTTGGAAATTTTCTTGTATGTTTGATGTTGTATATTAGTAAGCAAGTACCCGGTATTGGTAGGAAATTTTTTGGCTTTGATATACCAGTAGGAAAACAATTATTGGATTTATTAAACAGCATGGGAGAAGACAGAGAGAAAAACTTAAATGAACATTTTCAAGCACTGAAGGCTTGAATGAAGACTAGAATAAGGCTATCACAGGAAATTGTAGATAAATATCAAAAGGAAATATGTTTTGTAATTAAGAAAGATAAAATCTAGATGGAAGCAGTTGTCCCTAGGACTATCTGGGTAACTGAAATGGGATATGAAATAGAGGATAACATCATTGAAAATTATGCAAAAGCCCTCGTTGAAGCACCAAAGGAACCATCTAAGAAAGTCTTTGGAAATGCAAAAACAATTGAAAGTGGAATTCAATCTAGGAAAAGAGTTAAGAAAGTTGAACAAATAGTAAGAAAGGGAACTAGACAATCTAAAGAAATTAAAGAAGATGTATTAAAATGAACTGGTATCAAGGAAAGTGAGTTGGAAGGACTTCAACCGGAAGCTCATCTTTCATTGGTTGGAACTTCTTCTGAGAGTGAAATATTGATAGTATTCAAAAGGGTAGAAAGAAAAGAAAACCGTCAATGGCACCCTCACCTACACCCAGGAAAACAAGACAAAAGCAATAGGCAATGAGGCCTCTAGTTAAGAAGATGACTTTGAAGAAGAAGGTAAAACAAGATATTACTCCACTGGAAAAACTCCTTAATGAAATAACAGAGGATGGAAAGTTGAAAAACATTAGCAAACTGTATAACACACTTTCCGCTGATGACAAAGAAAGCATAGAAAATAGTGTAATCTTACACTTGGATATATATAAGAAATTTTTGATGGAAATTGTTGATGAAATACCCATTGATCTCTACATAAGACTTGAAGCTAGAAGGGTAGCTATTGTTGAGCTGGATAAGAAAATTAAAATTGAGAAATTACTTGTAGTTCATCCAATGAACTCACCTAAAGAGATTGACTAATTAATCAGTGAAGCTAATCGGACAGTATTCTCAACTGCTCACCATCATGTAGAACTGATGGCAGGAAGAATGAATGAAATTTCAGAAGAGACTGGGGACCAATGGGATATATTCTTTGTTGAAAAGGAGAAACAAGAAGAACATAAAAGACCTAAGACTGTCAGAGTATACCAAAAGGACAAGGATATGGGGAAAGGTAAGGTAGGTGGACCTCCAAGCCTAAAAATAACCGACAACTTACCCCCACCTCTTTTTGATACTCCACCAGCACATACTATTGATAATCAACCAACTATTGAGAGTATAGAGACTCCACAAGAGGATACAAATCCTGAGTCAGAGATATTATATACTATGAATATAGACACCTAGGAGGTGAATATTGTGGTAGATAAAGAAACCACTGATGATAAGAAGGAAGATGTGGCTACTGAGCCACCAACTACAGATGTGGTGAATAATGTTAGCACAGATACAGAGAAACCGAGAGAGGACACCACTAAGAAATGATCTGAAGCGCCGGTAAATGAAACTAAAAAAAATCAGAGGTAATTACAAAGAAACCGGAAGTGCATACAAAGACTACATCAGAGAAACCGGTAGTTGAGAGCACAAAGAAACCTTACAAGACACAGATGGAGAAACTAAAACAGAAACAGGTTGGGACATAGGTTCAAACTAAGACAGTGCCAGAGGCAAAAACTAAAAAAGCCTACACCTTTGCTAATAGAAATGCAAACACAAACTGACCTACCAGAGATCGAAACAAGGAAGGTTATTACTACAACCGACAATAAGGAAATTGTGAAAACAGTTGGGGAGACATCTGGTACTTCAATGTCAGAATTTTGGCCTACAAATGTAACAGAGGTCTTACTAGACTCAATAAAGAAAATCACAGAGTGTAATGCACAAGCCTATAAGGCTATTGATGACACAATTCCCATTCTCAAATTGATAGCACCGAAATGTATTGTGGATAATAAAGATTCTTTAGGTCAACTAGACACATTGTCTAAATTCATCATCGGCAACATTTTGACAATTGATCAAATAAATGAGGACACATTCAAAGAGAGAATGAATAAGGAAAAATAAAAATTCTTTGAGGAAATAGTGAAGGAAAATAAGGAGAAAATGAAAACCTTATTATCAGAACTAGGAGAAACAATTTTGGATTTTAAGAAACTGTACAGAGACACCTGCAAAACTAACATTCTGACAGAGAACATAGATTCAGAGATCAACAAAGCACAAGAAGAAATCAACAATATTGCTGACAATTTAATAGGATCATCAGATTCATTTTTGGAAGTTGAAAAGAACATTACAGATATTGAAGATAGAATTGAGAAGTTAGAAAAAGATAAAGAAGAGATAAAGGTCAAGGCAAAGAACTTAAAATGCAAACTATGTCCTAAACTAGATTACCTCATTTCTCTGAGAAAAGAAACTTTTGAGGCTCTGGTTCCCGAACTTAAGAAATCAGAAGAGAAAATGCACATACTCACTAGTACAGTTTAGAGAACAGAAGTGGCATTAAAGGATAGCATAAGGTTCAGTGACAGTCTAAACTTGGTACTGACAGACCTTTTCTAGATTGTAACCCATCGGTTACAAGGATCTAGGTAGGAACCACACTCCACTGATAGTGAATGATAACCTTTGTCATTGATGTAAAAGGGGGAGTAGTGGAGATGAGAAAAATAATTAGAAGAAAGAACATCATCTGCTCAGGGGGAACACTCAATTTTGAAACAACATTTTGAGCACACGGTTTTGGTAA
Organism: Cryptomeria japonica; assembly: GCF_030272615.1. Taxonomy (NCBI): domain Eukaryota; kingdom Viridiplantae; phylum Streptophyta; class Pinopsida; order Cupressales; family Cupressaceae; genus Cryptomeria; species Cryptomeria japonica. The sequence continues at coordinate 348,294,431 of NC_081411.1, read as the reverse complement.
GACAATTTTCGCAAATCAGTTTTGGATTTTTCTCATGAGTGTTGCCATCAATGCCAAAGGGGGAGATTTTTGGCAAATGCAGACTCCAATGAGAAATTGTAGGTGATTGAAGGTATTGTCATTGATGGAAACCTTACAATCATGTGATACTGGCAGATAGACATAGGCACTGACATACAGATCACCGACACTGAAAATGAAGATTACCAGCACCATGGCCGATAGGAATTTTGTGTATATATATTTTGTATTTAACTGTTAAATCTTTTGTAAGCTGATTTGGTAGATTGTAATATGACTCGTATAGGTATGATATCATTGTAAATCATTTAGAATGCGAAGTATGGGAAGATAATAGTAGACCTAATGTGTGAATTATTGGGATAAAGGTTTATATTTATTGCAGAGCTTAAACCGGTACTGAATCTGGCATAGTAGATGCTAATCTGAAGCAGTACAAGACATTGGATTTTTATAATCCATTTTTGTAAGTCAGTGTGACTTCTTTTGTAACTGAGTAGTGAGCTCTAGGCACTTGGCCTTCTTGCATGTGCAGGCCCCTATTGTAAATAGTAATATTCTCTTATTGGCCAGTAAGCAAATATTGTGGGTCACAAATCCCACTGAGGTTTTTCCCACACCGAGTTTCCTTGTTAAAAATACTGTGTTATGGTGTGTCTCTTATGTTGTGGTTGTTATTCTTATTTGGTGCATTATTTCTAGTTTACCGGTACATAGTTTTAATATGCTTTTCATGTTATAATTCAAGTAAATTATTATACTGGTCAGATATTGATTCACCCCCCCTCTCAGTATCTTTGGGAATCCTAACAGGGGAGGTGAATCAGTATATTGAGAAACCGATACAATGTTCACAATCTCAAATTTAGTCACACAAAGTAAACATATCTGAGTCAAGATCAATATTCATAAGAATACTTGACATCAAACGGTTTAACTATTATGACAACTTCAATCTTGTAAACATCAACAATTCTTAATCATGACTCAACATATTCATCTTTCAATGCTTCTACTTATCATACCTTATCAGAAGTTAATCGAATCAACAAATAAGATCATAACCAAAAAATCATTCACCACTTGACACAAATGTTTATACATGGGAAACCCAAATAGGTAAAAACCACGATGAGATGAGACTCACAAGGATAGCTATTTGAACTCTTCTAAAGTTCTCCCTGTTAGGAGCCAAGCTTGTTAAAGCTTTACAATAAGTCCTGTTAATAACTAATTCTGGTTGGGAATCACCCAGTTAGGGGATTTACAAATATGCCTTGATGAAAAACACAATACTCTAGATTAGGAGTAACCTCACTGGAGGATTTAAGAATCCAAAATAATGGACCACCTTGTTAGATGATTTAATGAGTAACCAAGCTTGTTATAACTTACCCGGTTAAGGGATTTCACTTCTGTTGTAATTGTTAGAAAACAATAGGCTTTCTTGATCTGTCTGAGTAGCACTACATTTGCTTGATCAGATCCTTCTAAGCTTCAATCTTCCTTCACTCAAAGTGTAGATCCATTCACCAGTTAGGCAGATACACACTCAATAGGTTTCAATCAATCTTGCCAACAAACTTTACAAACAACTTCATCAACCTTAAATAAAAATCAGTTAGGTCAGTAACACAACAAAAACCTAATTCTCATTATCGAGATTACAAATAAGTCAGTACAATTTTGATCATTAGAAATCATGACAATCTCTTCACATTCTTCAAGTAAATTCCAACCACTCCATGATCACCACTTCATCGGACTTTGTAACTCATCACGCGTTGTGCATTAGATGCAATCCACTTTGCTCCTTCCCTAGACAAAAAACAAATGCACCAAAACAATTTGAACTTATCCCCATACAATGATCACACTTGTCTCCATCATTACCTCTTATTAGATAATAAACCATGAAACTTGATTGGTTAGGGTTTAACAGCTAATAGGTTTTACCAGTTACATTGCTTAGAAAGGTTTAACCCTTTGCAATGGTTCACCGGTTCAACTCACAAACTTTACATACCAGTTTACAACATCTTCCACAAATCTCTTCTTACTAGTTACTAGCCAATGTCAAAAACAACAATATCAACAATAACATAAATACTATTACCAGTTCAATTGACATCAATGACAACATATAATTAATGCAATCTCTATGCAAAATGCCAACACAAAGAAGTTTTAGAACTAAGAGAACCGATAGAAGAGTGAAGTACAACAAAGAAGTTTCAGAATTGAGCAACATGATTTTGGTTGAATATGTTGGAGTTTATGTTGGTCTTTCCATCAATGTCAAAGGGGAGAATGTCAGCATTATTGGCATAACTAATGCAGATGAAGAATGGTGACTAAACCGATAAAGTACTATTTGTGATGACATTGTGATGAAGAGATTGATATTCCATGATCAGATGACTTTGATCAATTTTTTGTGTTTTCATTGATGGCAACTGATATTTACTGTAGCATAGGAATTCGGAAATCATCACAAACAATATAAAAACTAATCTAGCCCAATCACAAAAGCTTAAATGTAATGATCTATCCTAAACACACTCAATAAAGACATAAAGACAAAACATTCGAAACTAAATACTATGCAAACCAAACATAGATATGAATGCTTCCTTCATGCGGCTCCATTGTTCTTCTTTCCTCTCCAAATAGCCTTTGTTTGTGGATCTCACCTTCAAATGCATACACATGAGATGAAATCAAATAGACAAGATTATGGTGCAAGAGTACTCAAAATGTGATTTTTTTTGACAAAATGATTCAAAATAAGCAATTATTAGATTGATAATGTGATTATTAGATCGATAATGAAGAAATTCATCCAATTTATAGATAAATTGGAGAAATGATCAAATTAGCATTAAATTGACATTAGAGGCAATTGATTTCAAAAATGGCACAATTGAGTGGAAAGAAGAGGGTTATGACACCTTCTATGTCATGAATTATGACATATTGCCAATGCAAAGGTTAGAGGACTAGAAGCTTATGACATCTTGCTATGTCAAAAGTATGATGCATGAGAAATTCATGCTTCCACAAAAGCACAAAAATAGGGAGAACTAGAGAGAAATTAATTAGGTGGAAATTGAATTTGACAAATTAGAAAATAGGTGGAAATTAGGAATTTAAGAAAATTAGGAAAATTAGGAAATTAGAAAAATTAGAAATGAAGAAATTAGGAATTTATGAATTAATTAATAATTTCTCATTTATTAATAATTCACAAAGAGGGAATTTTAGGAAATTAGGTAAATCAATTAATAATTTGTCATTTATTAATTAATTCACAAAAAGAGGAATAATTAGTTAGCCAATTAAATTAAACATTTAATTGTGACACAAAGACCTAGGATAAATAAATAAATTATTTAATCTAGATGAAGAAAATGGAGAGAAAATGACAAACAAGGTTAAATGAATAAATCATAAAACCCTAGAAGATAAATTAGGAATGCAAGGATGACAATTAGGTCTTGATATAAAATTGATTTGATGTTGATTCGATCATGATTTTGAATTGATAAATGATCAATGTGATAAATGATTTGATTGATAAATGCACCAATTTATGAGGAATAATGACAAATTGATCCAAATTAACACAATTGAGAAGGATGACAATCGATGACAAATTGATTGCAAAATGACAAAATTGACAAGTTGATAAGGATCGACCAAAATGATGACTGAAAATTGTTATCGACAAGACCTAATTTGAAAGCGAGACAAATGAAGAATGCAGAAGAATGACTCAACGCTCGCAAATGATAAAGACCAAGTGCATAACATAGGAGAAAATGTTAATGCGACGCAAAAACCTAAAATAAGGCAATGCGCAAATGTTAAAGTACGATTCCGCAAGCATTGACCATTTTTAGGTGTCTACATTTTGCCCCTCTTTGAGACAATGCGATTTTAAGCATTGTTTCAAAGAACATTAATGAAAATGCCCCAGACAATAATAATGACATATGCCCCCTTGAGGAATTGGCCGGAAACATGTAGAAAAGAGGCCAATTGATCGATAAGAATGATAGAAAATGATAGGATCAAACGGACTGCCAAGACTGACCGAAGAAATGTTAGTAAGCAGAAATTAGACAGAGGATAGGTTAGAGATGAAAAAAAACTTGCTTTCACTAATGCACTTTGTAGGTGAGAACCTTTATTTTAATGTAGCAAAATGGATGCAAAGCATCATGGCATTGAAGGCCAGGGCTGGAACGCAACCCTTTTTGCAAAAAATAGACACATTGCAGACAAATAGTAATCACAAAAAAAAAAGAAAGGGACCATGAACCATCCCGGTCACTCTAAATCACTGAGTGACATCATTGAGCAACATAGGAACATGATCAAAGCCAAAAATAAATCAGTAAAAAGATAAGATGCACAAATTCCAACAAATCAAACAAACATCTTGATCTTCATTGTCAAAAGTTGAAAGCATTGATAGGACGATCATTGTCTGGTTTCAGGACATGTGGTACCCCGTCTAAGACAGGACACAGTCTGGTTTCAAGTATACCACACCCTGTATAAGACCCATGATATTAGAGACAAGGACAAATGATTTTTGAGGTTGATTGATATGACAATTTTGATCAGTTTGAATGCCTGGTTTGATTGAAAGAGTTCATCTGTTTACGCATGATTTCATTAAAGCATAGTGTTGGATTGCAAGTCGTTGGATGGATGCTCAGTGATTTGTCTTATACACAAAAGGGATCATTTATTGCAAAATGCTTGTTTTTGGATTTTAATGTTTTGAAAAAAATTTGTTCATTTTTTCAAGACTTTTATGACTTTTTAGGGATTTTCTCAGGACATTTTCCAAATTTTTTTTTGAATTATTTCAGGACATTTTTTTATTTTTAGGGATTTTTTCAGGACATTTTTCAATTTTTTTGAATTATTTCAAGACATTTTTCAATTTTTTTGAATTATTTAAGGACATTTTTCAATTTTTTTGAATTATTTAAGGACATTTTTCAATTTTTTAAAATTTTTTCAGGACATTTTAAATGCAAAAGTTCCAGTGATTGATCATGACAAGGGGAATGCACCCAATGCGCATCTGAAAGATATACATAGACCGGGACCAAAACATATGTACAAGAAACCGGAGTATGCAAGACAATGATGTTGACCAATAACAGGCCTGGAATAGGACATTGGGTCAAGACGAAGATAGACATGATAAATCGGCCAAGAGAAAGCATAGCTAGAGGTTATGATAGATGACAAAGAAATAATTTTATTACGCATGGTGCCTGATTGCCAGGTTTTCACCATGGTACTTGCCCAAAGCACCTGTTTGCTAGGTTTTCACTAGAGGGCGAATCATTTTTCTTTACTCTTTTGCAATTTCTTTTTTTGCTTTTTTTTTTCACTTTTTTTTTCACTTTTTTTTGTATTTTTTCTTTTTTCAGTTTTTTTGTATTTTTTTCAGGATCATATTTGAAGAAGCGCTGATAGAAAATTATGCCCAGTACTTGCGAAGATGCATGCTATTTATAGGATCAGATAGAGGTTCACCTTCTGGGGTGGCAAGTTGATATGCCCCCGAGCCATATGTTGCAGTTACTATGAAAGGCCCAACCCAATTAGCTTCAAACTTGCCTTTGATGATGTCAGTAGACTGTGCATTCTTGGGATTTGCCTTTAAAACCAGATCTCCCACTTCGAAGTGTCACCCTTTGACCTTCTTATTATAAGAGCGACGGAGACGGTTTTGATATGCTTGCAAATGTGTCAGAGTTGTCTGACGTTTCTCATCTAACATCTCAAGCTGGTGCAACCGAGAGACTCTGTGTGTCTCATCATCAATCAGGTGTTGCAAGGAAACACGCAAGGAAGGAATCTCCACTTCCAAAGGTAAAATGGCTTCCGCACCATACACCAAGGAATAAGGTGTTGCGCCAGTAGGTGTGCGGATAGAAGTGCGATAGGCCCATAGTGCTGGATTCAACTGAACATGCCAATCTCGACCAGCATCATTGACAACCTTTTTCAGGAACTTGATAATGGTTTTATTCAATGCTTTAGCTTGACCATTTCCCTTTGGATAGTATGGACTGGAGAAACAGTGTTGGATATGAAACTTTTCACAAAGTTCCGTGACATCTTTATTCTTAAAGGGGCGACCATTATCAGTGACTATGGAAAGAGGAACCCCATACCGGCATATGATATAATTCAATAGGAATTTTGAAATTTGCACACCAGTGATATAGGTCATGGGGATAGCCTCGATCCATTTTGTAAAATACTCTGTGGCTGTAATGATAAACTTGTGTCCATTTGCAGATGTCAGGTGAATTTTGCCAATAAGATCCAATCCCCATTGAGAAAAGGGCCATGGAGATATGACAAAATGAAGCTCTTGGGCTGGTGCATGAATGTAATTTCCATGGATCTGGCACTTGTAGCACTTCTTAACAAAATCATGAACATCTTTTTCCAGAGTAGGCCAATAATACCTAGCACGAATCAACTTTTTGGCTAAGCTCAGACCATTGAAATGGCCCCCACATATACCATCGTGAACCTCATGTAAAGCCGTTTGTGCTTCATCAGAATCCAAACACCTGAGGAGGGTATGGTCAAAGGAACAACGGTAAAGGGTGTCGGTGATGATGACATATTTGGCTGTATGTCGGATAAAGGCTCGGCGTTGGTTAGCAGAAAGGTTGGGTGGTAAGGTTTGGGATTTCAAATATTGATATACATCATTGTACCATGGGGAGTTGAGACCAACAAGAACGCACATCACATCCGCTATCGGAATGTCAAAAGAAGGAACCAGGAACTGTTCGACAAAAAATTCACATTTGTCCATATTGTTTGGCATATTTAACATGGAAGCAATCGTAGCCATCGCATCTGCCGACTTGTTTTGCATTCTTGGAACTTGATTGAAATGGATAGCCATGAATTTGGTCTTGAAGAAATCTACCATATGCTTATAGGGAATAAGCTTTTCATCTTTTGTTTCGTAGTCATCATTCACTTGTCAGATGACTAATTGAGAATCTCCATAGACTTGCAAATGCGTGATGTTCCAGTGGACTGCTACTCGGAGTCCTATAACCAGTGCTTCATACTCTGCAATGTTATTGGTACAATGAAAAGTTATCCTGTAGGACTTGGGAATAGCATCACCTTGAGGGGTGACAAACAAGATGCCGGCTCTAGACCTGAACTTGGTATGGGACCCATCAAAGTATAACTTCCATTCATTAGAAGATGTGAGAGTAAAGACTGATTCATCTAGAAAATCGGTCAACATGGGATGATCATCATAAATAGGAGCCTTTGCAAGTTGATCTGCTATGACTTGTCCTTTTATCACCTTTCGCTTCATATACTCAATGTCAAATTCACTGAGAATCATGACCCATTTTGCTAGGTGACCCGTCAAAGCTGCTCGGCTAAGCAAGTATTTTAAGGGATCAACTTTTGCAACCAACAATGTTTGGTGGCTTAACATATAATGTCGAAGCTTTTGTGTTGCAAATACCACTGCTAAGCATGCCCTTTCAATAGTTGAATAATTTAGCTCATAACCTACCAGTGTCCGACTGATATAATAAATAGCTCACTCTTTGCCATTCTCATCTTGTTGGGCCAAGAGAACTCCTAATGCCATTTCAGTTGCAGAAATATACAATAAAAATGGCTTTCCTTCAATGGGAGGCATTAGGATAGGCGGCGACAACAAATATTCTTTGAGAGCTTGAAAGGCTGATTAACATTGCTCAGTCCATTTAAAAGTGACACCTTTATGTAGCAGATGGCTGAATGGATGACATTTGTCGGCCAACTGAGCTATGAAGCGGCGAATTGACTGGAGCTTTCCTTGCAGACTGCGTAATTGATGGAGATTAGAAGGAGGAGGCATATCCATTATTGCTTTAACCTTGGCAGGGTCAACCTCAATGCCTCTGTGAGAAACAATGTACCCTAGTAATTTGCCAACTATGACACCAAAGACACACTTCTTTGGATTGAGTCTAAGCTTGTAGGTCTCCATTCAGTCAAAGATTAGGCCCAAGATGGCTAAATGACTATCTCTTGTGATAGATTTGCATAACAAGTCATCAACATATTCCTCCATCAAAGTATGCATGAAATCATGAAAAATTGTCGTCATTGCTCTTTGATATGTTGTGCCTGCTTTTTTAAGACCAAAGGGCATCACATTCCAGCAATAAGTACCCCAAGCACATGTGAATGCAGTCTTATGCTGATCTTCAGGAGCAATGCGAATTTGGTTATAGCTAGAAAAACCATCCATCAATGAGAGCATCTCATATCCAGCAGTCATGTCCACTGTGATGTCTATGTTTGGTAGTGGAAAGTCATCTTTAGGGCATGCTTTATTGAGATCCCTAAAATCTGTATAGATTCTGATGCCCCTAGTTACTTTGCTAACTGGTACTAAATTTGAAATCCAGTCTGCATAATCAATGGGTCTAATGAAGCCCACATCTAGTAATTTTTTCAGTTCCACCTTGACCAAAAGAGCCACCTGGGGATGCATCTTTCAAAGTTTCTATTTGATAGGCTTGCATCGGCTTTCAATGGCAAATGATGAAGGACTAATTCTGGATCAGGGCCAGGCATATCTACATAGGACCATGCAAAGCTGATCTTCTTCTCAAGAAAGAAATTGACAAAATCTATCTTTTCCTGTTTTGATAAAGAAGCAGCAAAATGAATGACCTTAGGGTTGTCAGGTGTACCCAAATTAATTTCCTTGGTCATTTCCACCAGCAATGTTGATTTGTCCTGATTGGATAGGGGTATGTCCACTCTTCCACCTTTGGGCGCCTCAGAGAGGTTTTCACCCGTAGGTACGTCTTTTGTTTTTACTTTTGTATGATCAGAGAGTGCCTTACGGTTTTCACTCAAAGATCTGTTCTTTTGATTTTTTACTGTTTCTTTTCTTTTTTCATTTTGATGACTAGAAGAGGGAGTTGACTCCCCAAAATATGCTGTAGAATCCAAATCAATAGCAAATCCTGCCTTATGATCACCTTGGGGCATGCCTTCCCATAATCCAAGGAATTCTGCAATTGCTTCGTCATTTTGAAAACAGTCCAATGTGAGTGGTTCTTGTTGGTCATGTTGGATAAGCTGGGGATAGATGAGGGGCATGTCATCATTGGTTGTAAGGAGAGAAAGGGCTAATATGGTAAAGATGTAAACATCTGTGGTGTCACTATCTAAACTACTTGTATCTGATTCGGAGCTTGGATCTCAGAATGACTCTATCCAAGCATGAGGACATGTTTTAGGAAGAGGAGTTATTTCATGTTTGTCTTCCATAGGCAAATTATCAGGGTCAATGAAAATATTGTCGAGGGCATAGGAGCTAGAAGAAAAAGAACTCCACTCCCATTCATTGGAATCAGTTTTGGGTCGGGTATCCTCAAGTGTTATTTCATCATCAGAGTCACGCCCTTTTCTACACATGGGCACTTTGGAAGATGAGGGTCCAATTCACAATGGTGCAAAACCAAACCCTAAAGTCGGAGGTCACATCTTGGGTATAACAGGTTCTAGCCTTCCATTATTTTTTAGGCCTAAGCCACTGTAGCCATCATATCCTTTCTTTTGCAGCATAGTAAACCCTTTGCCGTATCATTCCACTGGCAACCTGATAGGTGGGGTCTCAGTTGGATCCTTATAAAGCCAATCTATGACATCATCATCTAAAGTTTCTTTGTTAAGTTCACCCCATCTTGTAAATGTAGTGGGAGGCTGATATTGAATAGTGACCTTAGGTTCCTTTTGCAATAAATGCGGTTTCCCATATGATTTTGGAGATATTGGTAAATTCCCGATGAGGAATGTTTGATCCATTGAATATTCTCCGCATCCTTGATCCTGTATTTTCAATTTTCCTTTGACAGCATCTAACAATTCATTAGGATCCACATAGCTATGTGGTTTGGCCTCTCTATTGACTGGGACTTGCTGCTGAGGGGTATCCTTTAGAGTAGCACAAAATTGAAATGGATTAGGATCTCATGGAATTGTTATTTCAGTTCCATTGTAAGGATATTTTAAACATTGATGATTGGTGGATGGAACTGCTTTCATTGCATGGATCCATGGATGGCCAAGAATCATATTGTAAGGGAGATCAAGGTCCAATACTTGCAAGAAAGTGTTTTCTATCACGAGATCGACTCTGATAGGCAATGTAATTATCCCTTTGGATGGGTGCTCAACATCATCATATGCTTTTATTGTTATTCTTCTGGAAGCATCAATATCATTTTCTGTATATCCAAGGCCAATGACCACTCTCAAGGTACAAATTTTAAGACCCACTCTGCCATCTATCAAGACTCGTCAGATTTTGCAATTATGGACAAAGACTTCAAGGTGCAAAGGATCATTATGAGGGAGCTTATCAGGTGAGATATCATTATCAGAAAATGCGACATTTTGGGAAATAGCTAGATGTCCAATCCGGGCTTGAAACTGGTCAACATCAATATTTGTCAGGACAATGGACTCAATTAAAGCTTTATCTAGGACTTCATGATGCATGGGAGACATTTTCAACAACTCAAGGATTGATATTTGTGCAGGTGTCTTTCCTAGATGATCCAAGAGATTATACTGGCTTGCAGGAGTTGGTTTGGAAGGAGCTGTAGGAGCTCCTTTCAGGACTATTCTAGATCGACGAGTGGTGACCACGCAAGAAGAATCTTGTTCCTTTATTCTTAGGGTAGAAACATACTCATTTGATGCTTTGAAACAATTGATGACATTGTTATAACCAGTATTCGCATAATTTGTTGTTTGGGCAGAGTTGGAAGAAGACGCTTTACCCTTGTCATGATCAAGCAAAGGAGTTTTGAAAATAGTATGATCAGTGTTAGAGGTTGCATGGGGTGGATCTACCTCAATTACTTCTTGCTCTAATAAATCTTGAATCATATGTTTCAATTGAAAACATGACGCGGTTTTATGTCCTTTGGACCGATGATACTCACAGTATGCATTATCATTCCACCAATGCGGTTTTACCACTAGTTCTGCCTTGATATCTGGTAGCTTAATAAATTTTTCTTGTATTAATTGCTTCATTACTGATTCAATAGGCTCTCCCAATGGGGTAAATTGTCGAGGAAGCCCATCCCTCGATCGAAAAGGTTTGCGTTGCTGGTTTTGTTGTTGGCCTTGTTGTTGATTATACTGTTGAGTGTATTGTTAAGCATGCTATTGGTATTGTGGTTGTTGAGTAACATTGCTCATTGGTGTTTGATTTTGTTCCATAATTGACATATTAGGAACACTCAATTTCTTGATTGTGAATGGGGGTTGATTTGCATTCACCGCTCTTGCATCAACAACACCATCATTAGTGACATTCTTATTTTTATACCAAAATCTATTTCTGTCCCCTGAATAATTTGTGTTGTCACTGTCTTTATTGAGCTTGATAATTCCTTTAGCTACAAGAGACATTTCAACGCTCATTCGTTTCTTAATGAGTTTCTCAATAGTACTGGGACTTTTCAATTTTAGTTCATACATCATTTCTGGGACCAAATTTTGGATAAACAGATTCACTTGTTGTTCTTCAGGTATATCTAGGGAAGAACGACTATACAAGCTTCACCATCTTTGCAAGAAAGTCACTAATGGTTCACCTTGCTTTTGCTTGGTGTTGCATAAATCTCACATGGTCACGTCACTGTCGATGTTAAACGCGAAATGAGATAAAAACTTTTGAGCCAATTCCGACCAAGTCTTTATATTTCCTGGCAGATGTGAATACCAATCCATGACTTGTCCCATGAGACTTCATGCAAATAAGCGCAGTAAATATGTTTCCTCATAACTCACTTCAGTACATGCCGTGAAAAATGCTTGAATGTGATCTTTTGGATTGCCATTCCCTTTATATTTCTCAAAATTAGGTGCCTCAAAATGCTTAGGAAATGGAGGCATGTATACACTCTTGTCAAATGGATTAGGACATAAATCTTGATCTGTATACAACTTCTTTGTTCCTTTAGTTTCTAATGCGTCAACTTTTCATTGCAACTTCTCAAGTTGTTGCGCAATTGTATCAAATTTTGGAGGTCCATCATTAATCCCAGTGGGTACTCTTTGTCGATACATCGTATTTCTGATCGGTTGTTGATACTCTGAAATGGCCATTTTTGGTCTCTCTGGCATATAATGTTCTTGGTACATCTCTTGTTGTTGTGGTTGTGCTATGCCTTGATATTGACCTTGTTTTTGTGCTTCTTGTAGCCTAGGTTGATATTGCAATTGAGTAGGATGTTGATATTGCACAGGTGCCAATTGCAGTTGTGAAGTATGATAGCTTGTTTGCCTTGGCACATATTGAGGCACATGTTATTGATACTAACGAGTCAGAATTTGTTTATTTTGTGCCAATTGTTGTCACGGTGCATATCCCATCATTTGTAAAAAACTTTGTTTAGGCGGTTTTCATTTCTTCTCCTTAAGATGGGGTATAGCACTTGCATTAACTTGCTGTGTTGTTTGTCCAATCCATTGTGATGGTTGCAAGTTTGCATTAACTTGTAATGGTGCCGAAGGCGCTACAATTTGTTGTCAAATGCGAAATTGTTGTTGTTGTACATTGCTTGTTGGCACATTCGATTGCACTTTTTGTGTATTACTCAATTGTTGCAACAATTGTTGTTGGTGCAAACCACTATCCGTAGTTCTTTGTGCCGCCATTATCGAAGGATCTATCGCAATAGTGTTTGGCAAATATATTGAACTTAACGGGACATAAGAACTTTGTTGCATCATGGAATTGTTTTGGACATTGGTGATATCAGGCATTCCAGTCGTGAAGCTTTCTTGCATCTTAGATTTTGATCCAATTTAATGCATATAAGGAGCTACTTCTTGTTGAGGTATAGTTGTCAATATTTGCGTGGTCTTTATTTGATCTTGTGTTACAGGTGTTGTGTTGAATAATGGATTATTTATTGTCTCAAATGGTGACTTTTGAGGAATAGTCACTGTCAATGCCTTTGAAGCACGTTTACTCATCAAGGTAGGTTGAGTTGCTTGTTGCACATTTTCTTCATTTGGATGCGGAGAGAAACTTAACAACTCACCGCCTTGTTGTTTTTGCACATTGATTTGCTCACTTGAAGAGGTCACATTACTCATCATGTTAAGATACTTTTGTGGAAACATCTTAAAGACCTTGTTCAAGAACTTATCCATCTTTTTTGTTATCTTTGGATCTTGAAGGAACATGTCAACATCATTAGAAGCATCGGAATCTGATGAAGAATCTGGTTGGACATTTGGATTCATTTCTTGATGAATGCCTTGATCTGAACCAAATCCTTGTGAGAGAGTTTGTTCTTCATACAATGTTTGTATTTCATGTTGCAAGTTTGGTTTATTCCAATTGAAAGGTGCACTTCCTCTTGGAGTTGGTGGAACACTCCCATGTCCTGTTTTCATAGGTACAAACACTGGTTCATATAATGGAGGTGGTCCAAGTTGAACCGTTCCATATGGTGGTAGTGATGTGTTTGATGAACCTTCAATTTGTACTGTTTGACTGGTTTGAAATTGTGAATTTGATATGTTGTCAATGGGTTGATACGTTGGTTCACCCATCTTTTTAGATTTTGATCTTTTTTCAACAGGCCTGTCACTTATGGAAATGCAATATTTTTGGAATTTTTCAAAGACAATATGATATGCAACTAAATGCAAACTAAATGAATGAGAATGAAATCTATGACAAGAATGCAACCTATGTTTTTGGTTGTTTTTCAAAATTTTGACAAACTTTTTGGAATGCAGATCTAAAAGAGACCCTTAGGAAATTGAAATGATGTCTAGACCTCAAAGGACAAAAGGACCAAGTGACAAAAGGAGAAATGACAAAGTCTCCCCTATATGCTTGGATACTAAGCTAGGTTTGACCAAATGACAATAATGACATAAAAAGAAAAGGCTTGACAAGGTCTAGACTTCTTAACAATGACTTAGGGTTTATCAAAGATTTGGATTACTCAAGTATGACAAAACCTAGTTTTGACACTATAAGCTAAGGGACAATTACTATGCAAATGACTCTAATATGATATGATAATGACCTAAGCTTAATGAAGAGACTTAGGGTATGCAAATATGAATGTATGACAATGTTATGACTTTAATGCAAGAGGACCCATGCAAATGGATGGCCCTTATTGATATGCAAAGGAGTATGACCTAGGTGAAACTTAACCTTGGTAATTGACAATGAACTTTTCAAAATGCAACCTAGGATGAACCTAAATGTAAGTGACATGAATGTTGAGACAAGATTTTGAACAATGTTTGATGACCATGTTTGAAGGTGTATTGAACTTTGTTGGATGAAATGTTCTTATGTTTAACCTTGTTTTGAATCAATTTGTCTTGCTTTTGAAATGTGATGCAATTCAACTTTTGACAAGCAAAGAAGACAAGATATTTTAACATAGACTCAAGACAATCATGCTCATTTCCACATTTCTTATAGTAGGCAAGGACATTAGGTACTTGAGAGGTAGACTTGTTATGGGATTCAAGGAGAATACATAGATGCTTGACCCCACGGGCTCCCCTCCATGGCACTCACTTCTTAGGGGAGCCAAGCATCAGTCCCCATGGAAATCTCCCCATGGCGAACTTAGTATCTCTTCCAAGTATCCAAACTTGTCCTTCTCAAGCAACTAGAAGGGTTTTTGGCCTCTAAAAACAAGGTGTTTAGTAAGGATTTTTGTTAAGCGTTACTCCTTGATGTCACACAAGCATGATTGAGACATTAAGCCCATCAAGATACCAAAAAAATGTAGTCGTGCAAGCATGATTTAGACCATGAGGTCCTACTTAGATGTTGATATGAGAAAGAGTTCAAGGGTCATCACTTCCCAAGTAACTGCAATTCCCACGTAACCCTTCCTTCAAAGCTTTTGCTCATCAGGTATTTTTTTATAGTGAGTTAGAATGCCAAGGTATTCTAGCCATACTCACTTTGGGTCATTCCCTTCTCATGATTTATCACTTGCTTGCAAAAGCAAATGGTCGAGAAGGCAGGCCCTCTAAGGGTGACAAACAATCAAAGACATGAGCGTGGTATTGAAGATCTGGATTTCTGATCACCCTAAAAAGGATGAGAGCATACTCTCCTACTCCAATGTCAAAATCAACAATCAAATCAAGCATAGATTCATTCCATCCTATTTAGAAATCACTAGGTGCCTAAACATTAATTTCAAACACAAAGTTTAGTTGTATTCTAAGGCAACCTGCAAAACCCAAGTCAGAAGTTTGATATGCTTAGTCTTTGACTATCGAACTTGCACAAAACATGTTAGTGGTTTCATTTATTGCCTTTTTCATGTGTATGCCAAGGTGCTACACAGAGAATCAGTACCAAAAACCAAAAAGCAGAAAATAGAATGCAAAACAAACAATTTTCAAGTAAAACATTGCATTTTTACCTCTGTTTCTAGACTTTACACAGGCACAGAATTCATGACACAGGCGTAGAACTCATGACACAAGTGTAGAATGTCTTTAACACAAGCGCAGAATGCTTAACATAGGCACAAGTTGTCTTACACAGGCGCATAAGTCCCCAGAAGACCCTGCACTACCCTGTTTTTGGGTTTTTTGACTTGCAAATCAACTCAAAAGCACTCAAAAACATACTTAAGGGGTTAGATGGTTAGTGTTCACATCGGGTTCACCAATTAATGTAGCATAGGAATTCGGAAATCATCACAAACAATATAAAAACTAATCTCTAGCCCAATCACGAAAGCTTAAATGTAATGATCTATCCTAAACACACTCAATAAAGACATAAAGACAAAACATTCGAAACTAAATACTATGCAAACCAAACGTAGATATGAATGCTTCCTTCATGCGGCTCCATTGTTCTTCTTTCCTCTCCAAATAGCCTTTGTTTGTGGATCTCACCTTCAAATGCATACACATGAGATGAAAGCAAATAGACAAGATTATGGTGCAAGAGTACTCGAAATGTGATTGTTTTTGACAAAATGATTCAAAATAAGGGATTATTAGATTGATAATGTGATTATTAGATCGATAATGAAGAAATTCATCCAATTTATAGATAAATTGGAGAAATGATCAAATTAGCATTAAATTGACATTAGAGGCAATTGATTTCAAAAATGGCACAATTGAGTGGAAAGAAGAAGGTTATGACACCTTCTATGTCATGAATTATGACATATTGCCAATGCAAAGGTTAGAGAACTAGAAGCTTATGACATCTTGCTATGTCAAAAGTATGACGCATGAGAAATTCATGCTTCCACCAAAGCACAAAAATAGGGAGAACTAGAGAGAAAGTAATTAGGTGGAAATTGAATTTGACAAATTAGAAAATAGGTGGAAATTAGGAATTTAGGAAAATTAGGAAAATTAGGAAATTAGAAAAATTAGAAATGAAGAAATTAGGAATTTATGAATTAATTAATAATTTCTCATTTATTAATAATTCACAAAGAGGGAATTTTAGGAAATTAGGTAAATCAATTAATAATTTGTCATTTATTAATTAATTCACAAAAAGAGGAATAATTAGTTAGCCAATTAAATTAAACATTTAATTGTGACACAAAGACCTAGGATAAATAAATAAATTATTTAACCTAGATGAAGAAAATGGAGAGAAAATGACAAACAAGGTTAAATGAATAAATCATAAAACCCTAGAAGATAAATTAGGAATGCAAGGACGACAATTAGGTCTTGATATAAAATTGATTTGATGTTGATTCGATCATGATTTTGAATTGATGAATGATCAATGTGATAAATGATTTGATTGACAAATGCACCAATTTATGAGTAATAATGACAAATTGATCCAAATTAACACAATTGAGAAAGACGACGATCGATGACAAATTGATCGCAAAATGACAAAATTGACAAGTTGATAAGGATCGACCAAAATGATGACTGAAAATTGTTATTGACAAGACCTAATTCGAAAGCGAGACAAATGAAGAATGCAGAAGAATGACTCAACGCTCGCAAATGATAAAGACCAAGTGTGTAACATAGGAGAAAATGTTAATGCGACGCAAAAAACCTAAAATAAGGCAATGCACAAATGTTAAAGTACGATTCTGCAAGCGTTGACCATTTTTAGGTGTCTACATTTACTATGTTGTATTTTTTCATCTAAGCTTTTTGGTCTACTGAAAATGCCTTACTGATATTATAGATAGTGAACTAGGAATTAGGACTTTAATCAGTAAACGAGAAATGTTTTGATTTGATCTAGCGATTGGTGATGATTGAAGTGTTGTGGTTTGGAATGTGAGCTTGTATAATTGTAATATGTATCCGATCAAAACCACATCATGTTTTGGTTATCAGAAATCATGTTTATGATTTCTGATGTATTTTTACTAGGGTTTAAGGACTAGTAAATAATTTTCATAACCAATAATGATTTTTTGTTTGGCGGTGATCTACATCAAGTTCAAATGTTGGTGATGATGTGGCACAAACTACATAAAGTGTTTGAAATATATTTTGGCATGTTTGGAGAGTGAATTTCTTGGGAATATACAAATTTCTTAGTAGAGTGTTCTAAAGGTTTGACTTTATATCAGATCGAGATGCGATGATTATTCAAATAGTTGTAATTGATTTGTAATTGATTGTAATATTCCATATGATGATTAATGATGATCTATAATGAGTTGTTAAATATCAATGATTATCTATGTTGTAAGTCTTAGTGTTTTGTAACCGACTAAGTTGAAAAGGTTATTTATGTCGGTATGGTTGATATTTGTTGTGTGGGTGGTTTTGAGAAAAGTGTGAAGTCGAACAAGAGTATGGATCTGCCAAAGAGTAGCAGATTTGGAGCTTAATTGGATCTGATCAAGCAAACAGTTAAGTGTTGTACCTGAATCATTCTTTGTTGTTCTTTAACAATTGTAGTATTCAAAATTTCTTAACCGGGAGGTCATACTAGGCCGTACATTGTAAATCCCTTAACCGGGTAGCTCAACATTTGAGTGTTAAATCCTCTTGCAAGGTTGATCCTAATAGGTCAAAGCTCCTAACAGGGCTCATCATCTAGATACCTTAACTGGGTGACTCCTAGCAAGGTCTCCTCCTAACAGGGCATCACTGTAAGCTTCTAACCGGGCTAGACTCCTAATAGGGTACATTCTGAAAGAGTTCACAATTTTTGTGGGTACCAATTCCCACAATAGTTTTTCCCTATTTGGGTTTCCATGTGAAAAACATGGTATTCATATGATGAATGTTCTTATGTGTTGTTATGTTTTACTTTCAATTTATGCATATTGATGAACACTTAATGAGTTGTTCTGATAAACCAGTTTAACAGCTGGTTATCAGTGATTACCAATAATGGTAAAGAGTTTATTATTGGTTTATGTTTGATTTGAAGAAGTTTTATAAGTTCAAGTTTTGAGTTTGAAATTATTGTTAATACTAATTCACCCCCCTCTTAGTATTAATCAGATCCTCTAAGATTAACATAGGAACCGTAATGATAAAATTAATTAAATTTTTTATTGAATTAATTTTAAGAAGAAATCAATGAAGATAATTAAATAAATTAATTATGTATAAAGTATTGAATTAATTAAATATTAATTTAATTATTTTTAGACATCTACAAAAATTACCTCTTGAATACTCTCCAAGACATAGAGATGACTCTCAATGAGTCACAAGCACACTAACCCCTACACCTTCAAAAGAAATCGGGCCTTGACAAGAGCTAAGAAATAGGTCGTTGAGTACTTGAGTAACCACTATTTCAAAATAACTTGAGACTCGACAAAAGTTAAGAAATAGGTTGCTGAGTACCCGAGTAATAGACTAGTGATACTTTGTACGAAGGAAAACACAACTCAAAGATCAGTTAAACACTTCAAAAGAGTTCACCAAGTTTGGAGTTGTCCCTATTAGCAGGACATAACCCCAATGGAAGCTTTGAAGCTCATTGAGACAAAAAAGGAGACTCCAACGAGTGTCAAGAACTAATAAAGCACAAGACAACTTAAAACAACACTTGAGCACATGTCCATAAGTTATTTCCCTAGGACATCATGGGGATGGGGCCAAACACAAGGCATGAAAAATATTAAAACAAAAGATGAGTGGAAAATCATATTGCTAGTGGATAAAATGAGGCCGATGAATGAATGCATTGGGACCTTATAGTCAGTAGGCATAAGTAAAATGATTGGCAAGAAAAAGTCAACGAGAAAATAGAACTAGGTTGAAAGGTCAAGGAATGAGGCCTCAAGGGTTTAGGGTTTTAGGCCTTAGGGGTTAATTTGTAGAGAGGTTTAAGCCATTGAGAATATAATAGATTCGTAATAACTGATGGCTCAAGGATGACATAAAAAATGTCCATAGTGAATAAGAATATATAATAAATAATAAAGTAAAAATTAGTTTAATTCTTAAGAATATCTGAAAAAATAACAACTTAAAATTCATACTGAGTAAAATAATACAAATACTTCTGAACTCAATAAAATGGGATGAATAGAATGAAGTGCATGGATTATATGTGTGTATGCATATATTGTTAGAATCAAATATCACTGAGAGGGGGGGTGAATTAGTGATCTACTAGAAGTTAAAACCACAAACTTATTCTTTATCCACTAGTTAGAAATGTATAACAGAAATGAAGATAAAAATTCAATAAAGAATACACAAATCCACAATACCAAAAATTTTGCATGGAAACTCGAAATGGGAAAAACCATGATGGGGCTGGAACCCACAATATTCATATACTATGGCCCGGAGTACATAAATATTACATATATGGGAAATGCACTTGCATTCAGGCTCACTGCCTAGAGCTCATTGCTCAATTACAATTGGTCAGAAGGCTACAACCTTAAGGGTGTTGGCAATTGACATTCATCCAATTTAGTTGTGTTGTCATTGATGGAAACACACATCATTTTGGGTTGGATAATTAACTAGTACTCACTAGTATTCATGATTCGACAAATGATATTCAAGTCATCTGACAAACAAGGGAAATTGGCAAACTAAGAACTAGTATATGAGGCCGACATAGGAGATTGATCTGATAGGTTTACATGGCATCAATCAGTGGCATTGGTCATGAAGTTTAATGTATTTATTTTTGTCTAGGCTGACATGTAAATAAATTGTAATATCTTTGTAAGTCAACATAAGGCATTCATGTTTATGTTTGGGAAGGGTATTTAAGTCAGTTTGGTTAGGCTATTTAGAAATATACATACAGAGAGAAGGAATATATAGTGGTGTGATATTATGCAAGCAATGTTGATTAACTAAATGTGAATATAATATTTTTTAGTCAGTCTTCGTTATTGGTTTAGAGGTTTGGGATGCGAATTAAGTTAATGGTAAAGGAGGAAATAGTGAAAAAAATACAGATAGTGCTTGAACCAAAACTCATCCAGCATGGTAGATGTATTCTCTAAGTTCAGAATTTTGTCTGTAAACCAATATTTGATGTTTATAGTCAGTGAGGCTCCCTTTGTGTTGAGTGGTGCACTCTAGGATGTTGGCCTTCTTGAATGTGGAGGCCCCTATTGTAATATTTATTCATTTGGTCAGTGGATAGATATTGTGGGTAACCAATCCCACCGTGGTTTTTCCTCTTCAAGGTTTTCCATGTATAAGTCTCTTTGTTATGGTGTATGTTCTTGTAGTGCCATCATTTCTACTTACTATTATATTCTTATATGGTTATCAGTTACTGAATTACTTTTTTAATAAGGTTAAAATTGATCTCATTGGTAGAACATTGATTCACCCCCCTCTCAGTGTTCTTGGATTCCAACAATTGATATCAGAGCCTAGTACCTTGGAGTACGTCTAAGATCTTAAGGAAGATCCTGAATCTGGAATCCATGGAAATTTATATGGAGAAACAACTTCAAGTAGCACTTGAAGATTATGATGTTGAAAGGATGAAGAACTTGAAGTTGCAAGATGAGTTGAACTTTGCAAAAGAATTCATTCTGATCCTATAGGAGAGGTAGTCATCATCTCAAGCTAAAAGGAAGAAACTTTTTCAAAATCAGGATGATGAAGAAAAGAATGCCCTTAAAGAACAATTTCAGAAGCCGAGTTAGGAGAATAGTGTCATGAAGAATGAAATGCAAACCTTAACTATGAGGATGTCTAGGGATATTGAAGACTGGAAGAAGAATGCAATAAATCTTGGCAAATCACTGAAAGATAGATCTCAGGAATGCATTAGGCTGGTAGGAGTTGAAAAGATTGATAACAATCCTAAGGGGAGATCTAGATACTACAAATGAATACAAAGACAAGTTTAAGGAAATTTCTACAAAGCTTGATGAGCTATTAAAGGATCAAAGGCACAAGGGAGACACTAGAGGTCTTGGATTTGAGCATGGAGAAAGCTCTGATACCATAAATGAAGTTAAAGCAACCAATTAGAAGGAGAACCAACCTATCAACCAGAACCAGAAATCACCAATAAGGAAACCCAATGCACATTAATTCAATGGTAGATGTTTTGTTTGCAATAAATTAAGTTAAATGGCAATACATTGTAGAAATAGAGAAAATGGGGACAATAATGCAGTTCTCGGTCAGTGTTCAAATTGTAAGAACATGGTCATAGAACAAAAGATTGTAGAATGAATGTGAAATGCCATGCATGTGTAAAGTTTGGACTGTTGGCATTTTTGATGATTGATGTTGTGATTGTCATTGATGGATAGACACTTGCTTTGAGATCACCTTTTTATATGTATGAGCTAAGCTCAACTGGTATTTGTACCAACCGGTATCATGTGTTAGTCCTTAGACTATCAGTGTTTTGCAGAAAGTGTTTACTGATCTCAAGCGGTATGAAGACCCCAAGTGATTCGAGGATCTCAAGTAGTACGAAGGTTCAAAGTGGTAGAACACATATTTCCTAGTCTTCATTTTCGTCAAACCGGCAACAGGTATTTTGTGTAAACCAATATTTTGTATGAACCGTGTCATGCCCAAAATTTATGGGCAAGAATGGGATAAATTGTTTTTTAAATCACAACTTAAATCTTCATTTGACAAAGATAAAATACTAAAACATATTTTGTCTTAACTATGTTTAGAGTTAACTTTATCTACTAGCTCAAGTATTCAAATATAATTAAAATTAAATGCGGAATTCTAAGTGAATAGTTTTATTGTCTACTCAAATTTAATCAATCAATTATAATGAGAATTCATTCTATAAAGTTTAATCTCATCTAACAGCTATATTTAGGTGGACCTATAATAAATCAATTTATTACAATATTTCTAAAAGTTTAAACTTCTTAAGTAATTTAAATTTAAACCTTTCACTTTCTTCCTTAATTAAAACCATACGTTTAAAAAAACATATAGAAATTTAAACACTCGAATAAATGTTAAATCTAAATCTATTTTATTCTCTTGTATTGTCTAACTCCATTTATATATATTACACACACACATATATATAACTTTATATATATATATATATAGATATATATATATATATATATATATACATATATATATATATATATATATGTATATATATATATATACATATATATATGTATATATATGTATATATGTATATATATATATATATATGTATATATATATATATACATATATATATGTATATATATGTATATATGTATATATATATATATATGTATATATATATATATATATATATATATATACATATATACATACATATATATTTTATTCTCTTGTATTGTCTAACTCCATTTATATATATTACACACACACACATATATAACTTTATATATATATATATATATATATATATATATATATATATATATATATATATATATATATATATATATATATATATATATACATACATATACATACATACATACATATATATATATACATATATACATATATATATATATATATATATACATATATATATATATATATATATATATATATATATATATATATATATCTTTAACTATATATATTAATACTTATATTATTTTCCACCTATTTTTAAATTCTTCAAGTAAACCCTAACCAAGAATGAATAATATATAGTAAATCTATTTTATAAATTCCATATTCTTTTCTATTCTACCCCTAGCCCTACCTGAGCTAGGGTTTTGTATTTTATTTAATTATTTAGGGTATATTGCAGGGGGGGTCGAATGGCAACAATGGCGACGACTCTATTATTTGGTTTACAGGGGGTGGAGGCAACGGTGGTGGTAGGCTCACTGTATACTTCCACAGTGGCGACGTTTATGCCGTCCACCATGGAAGGCCACAGTGGCAGCGTCACTGTGGATGCCCACAATGGCGGCCCTTGGGCCATCCACTATGGGACGCCATAGTGGCACCGTCCACTATGATTGCCCATAGTGGTGGCAACCAGCCGCACCGGCCACTATGCTAAGCACAGTGGTTCGGCCCTTACATCGACCACTGTGCTTAGCACAGTGGCTCGGCTGAACCCTAAACTTCCCCTTTTTTTTTTCCTTTTAATTTTTTTTTGTTTATTTAATTATATATATATATATATATATATGCATCATAACTCAAAAATCTTTTTTCTACAAAAATTTACTTTTGAAACTTTTGCTCAGTTGATAAAAAAATAAACTGATTTACAGTGATGTATATATATATATATTTGATTAACTTACTGTAAAAATAAAGTAAATAACAGAATTTAATATACTTTAAACAGTTATTCTAGAAACTATTTATTTCAGTAAATCTGGTTAACTATAGATGTTTTTTTTCTTTAATTAACAAAACACAGAGTTTGATAATTCTACAACACCTATTTAAATGACAAATTTTAATGAAACTAACAGCATCTAAATAAAATTACAATTTGTTAATTTCAAACCCTAGAGATGGCTATAAAATCAAAATTTTATTTTCTGCAATTAATTTAAATGACAGATTTAAATACTGAGTTGTGCATTTCCATGCATAGGTCTAAAATGTATTATTTCCAGCCTATCACACGCTAGCATATCTATTTGATTTCCTTTCTAATAAACTTCTTTAAACGCGTAAGGGAAATAACAATTTTCTTTCTTTTCAAAATATCCTATACACAATTATTTATTCCAAAACATTAGGAACTCAAAATCATAAATAAACATCTTCCTTTCTACAATGTAACTTAAATGACTATTATAAATATTTAAATCTTTCTTCAAGATTCTCTTGTCACTTTAGATATAGGTCGCTCATTTCTAATAAATGACGAAAATGATAAATACATATCCAATTACTTTTATACAACAACTAATTCTAGCCACATCTACTTGTCCCACTAATATTCTTCTAACAACCTGCAAATTATATCAAATGCTATGACCATGGAGAGCCCACCTCCCAGCCTAGGCTAACTGGTAGCCACCCCCGAGCTCGGAGAACCAAGCCCTAGATAGGTAACACACATGATAACACCAAAGACAAGGGAAAACACAATCTCAAACACAATCCCAACCCAGGCTACACAGCACCACACATTTGTGCTGTCTTTTCAAGGGTGGTAGTGGACCAAGTACCCTGAGGAGACTGCAAGTATGGTAAAACATATAGCCACCTCATGGCAAACTGAATACACCAAGTATAACAACCCCATATTCCTTATGCCCCCAAAGGCATTCGTGCCTTATTTCCCTCCTTATGACCCCCAATACATAAACAAGCCATGCAGCAAGGGTCACATAAAATCCCTTGTGATCACTCTCATAACGAGAGCCTCTCACTCGAGGGTTGTCACTTCTACCACCCACAAGACCATCCTCTCTCACAAGAGTAGGAGGTCTTGATTACTCCCAAAACACATTGCATAAGCACAAAACACCAAATAAATTTCCAAGAAATACATGCAAGAAAAACTAGCCTTTTACACAAGCATTTCATTCAGAACAACATGCAATAAGAAAACATTACAAGAAAGGTGAAACCAACCTTTAACTGCTCAAGGGTATGCTAGTTTTGTTGAGGATAAGCAGCCCAATTCCACTAGTCTTTCCTTCCTACACTTAGCCAAATTCTTGATTCACAATCTATCTTTTTCCTTTCAAATTTCCTTGTCTCCAAAAATGGAGAGTGGGTTATTACCCACTAATTTTCTAATTCTTGCTTAAGAAGCCCTTTGTGAGAGTTCTCACAAGTTTCTAAAAACTAAAAAGGAAGGTAAGGTAAAATGGGAAAGGAAACTCTCATTCGAAAAGGAAGGTTTACAACTTAGTTCAAGCCTTCTAATTTCAATTTTCGCACAACTTAGAAAAGTTACTTTTTAGGGTGTCTAAAAGGTCACATTGGAGTAGAAAATTGCTTAAAATCACCCCTAACCCTTAGGTATACCTTATGAGCTTTAGGAAACCCTATTAAATTACCCCTAGGTGTCCATTTAACCCTTTTTTAACCCCTCTAAAGTTTATTTTCGGGTCAAACCTATGTTGACCATCCCAAAGATTTTTTACCCAAGGCATTTATGGAATCACATTACATTAATTGAAAAAGCTATAGTTAAACAATTCCCTCCAAGAGACAAATTTAAAAACTCAAACATAAATCCACATGTGTCATGTGAGGCAAAGAAAATACTTTTACAAAATTATACATGAAATCATGTCTCTTGTTGGATTTACATAAATCAATTAAATAACATTTAACACACATGCATCATTTACTATTACGTATAAAATACGACACAAACAGGGTGTTGTCTCTCCAAATAGACAAACCCTAGTTTTACGAACATACATAGGTCTAGGTTTGGTTCTCCATAATATTTCCATGGTCACATGGATAACTCCCTACGCATCTCAGTTACACATTAGTAACTTCAAATAACCTCATATAATATAAAACACATGAATAATAATACACATCAAACACTTGCATACAATTTACATTTGAACAATTTAATACATCTTATATCCAATTTATTTCACATAAGCAATTATCCTAATTCTCATAATTTTGATCCACACATAAAACATACATCCTATTTCTATCATCATAGTAAAGTCTTGCAATTCCAATAATGACATTTATCACCCCAAATTCATCCTATTCAAAAATCATGTAGTGTTCTATATCATAAAGCATATAAATGAAGCATCAATATATAGCGATGTTATCCCAATCATGAAATCATATAAGTTCTAAATCCATAGTGCATAAAAATAAAGCGTCCATAATATTCTCAACATAAAAACCACTAAAATGCCAAACTAAGTTGGGGTGGGGCCTCACACCCTCCCCCTCTAGGCATGAACTTCCTCTTGGAGCTCATCAAAAAGGTGGGGGTACTCTGCTCTCATATGTGTTGTGTCCTCCCATGAAGCTGTAACCTCATCATAGCAATCCCACTGGACCCTAACCTGGTCCAGCTCTCGACCTCGAAGGGCCAGCATCCGACATGCCAAAATGCAAATGGGCTCCAAAGCTAATTGCCCATCAGACTCCACCTGCAAGGCATCCCAATCTAAAATATGAGACTCATCATAGATATATTTCCTCAAAATTGATACATGAAACACATCGTGGATGTGTGACAGGCTAGGTGGCAATGTTAAATGGTAGGCAACTGGTCCTATCCTCTCAAGGGTCTCAAAAGGTCCTACAAAGTGAGGTGCAAGCTTATAACCCTTTCCATAACGGATTGGACTCTTATGCAGCCACACTCTTAAGAAGACTCTGTCTCCAACCAAGTAGCTATGATCTATCCTCTTCACATCTACATATTTCTTCTGTCTATCTTGTGCCTCTCTCGGACACTACCTAATCAAATCCACCTGTTGTTCCATATCCCAAACTATCTCTAGACCAATAGCAACTCTATCCTCTATGCGGTCCCAACTCAATGGTGTCCTGCAAGGCCTACCATATAATGATTGATAAGGTGGCATCCCTAATGAAGTGTGATGCCCATTGTTATAGGCAAACTCCACTAAGGGAAGGTACTCTTCCCATCAGGTCTGATGATCCATGACGTATATGCGAAGCATATCCTCTAATACTTGATTAACCCTCTCTATCTGACCATCCATTTCCAGATGATAGGCTGTACTGAAATTGAGCTTAGTGCCCATAGCCGCCTGCAATGCCTTCCAAAAGGAAGAAGTGAAGAGGGAATCCTTATCAGAAATAATCTTGCATGGAACACCATGAAGCCTAACAATGTCTCGCAAGAACACCTGTGCTACTGCTGGTGCTATGAAAGTAGTCCGAACTGGTGAGAAGTGGGCCACTTTGGTCAACTTGTCAACTGTCACCAAGATAGCATCATGGTGACAAGAAGACATAGGAAGACCAATGATGAAATCCATGATATAGTATCTCACTTCCACTCCAGTATAGCATGAGACTAGAGACCCACCTAGATGGTAGTGCTCTGCCTTGACTCTCTGACACTCGAGGCACCGAGCTACTAAGTCTGCAATGAGTTGCCGCATTCCTCGCCAATGATATAACTGCCTCAAGTTAGCATGTATCTTTTTAACTCCGGGATGCACTACATAAGGATCTCTATGAGCCTCCATGATAATGAACTCTCACAATTCCCCGGAGGAAGGTACATAGATGCACCCTCTATGGCATAATAGTCCATCAGACTCCAAAGAGTAATCCACATATTTCCCCTCTAGAGTATCCTGAGACTGTAACACCTAACAAACCTCTGAATACCATCCATCTTCTGGTAAATGCTACAATATACGGTCTCTCAAATCCGTGCCCATAGATATGGTGTATACCTTGTGACGTCTCCTACTCAAAGCATTTGCAACTACGTTTTCCTTTCCTTTGATGTAGTGAATGTTAAAATCATATTCGCACAAGAACTCCATCCATCTCCTCTGATGTGCATTAAGGTTTGGCTGAGTGAAAATGTACTAAAGACTCTGATGATCTGAATGCAGCTCAAAGTGATGACCCAAAAGGAAGTGTCTCCACCTCACAAGTGCATGCACTACTATTGCGAGCTCAAAGTCATGAGTAGGATAATTAAGTTCGTGAGTCTTAAGTTTGCTAGACTCGAAAGCTATAGCCCTACCATCCTGCATAAGAACTACTCCTAAACCCTCTAGTGAAGCATCTATACAAACCATGAAGTCAGCTGAGGGATCTGGTACAAAAAGGATAGGAGCACTAGTGAGGGCCCTTTTGAGTTCCTAAAATGCCTTCTCACACTTCTCTATCCACTCAAATTTCTTCCCTTTACGCTGAAGAGAAGTAATAGGATGTGCCACTCTGGAGAATCCCTCAACAAAATGTCAGTAATAACCTGCTAAGCCCATGAAGCTCCTGACCTTTGTCACACCGATGGGCATTGGCCAATCCATAATAGCCCTAATCTTTGATGGGTCAATGGAGATCCCATCACTGGAAATAACGTTCCCAAGGCACTTTACCTCTGATCGAAAGAAAGCACACTTTGACAAACTGCCAAACAACTGATTATCCCGCAAACACTGCAATACCTATTTTAGGTGCTCCTCATGCTCCTTCTCATTCTGAGAATATATCAGTATATCATCAAGGAACACAATTACCAAGTGGTCCAAAAATGTGTGGAATACCCCATTCATGAGGCTCATAAAAATAGTTGGAGCATTCGTAAGACCGAATGGAACTACGGTGAACTCATAGTGACCATATCTAGTGCGAAATGTGGTCTTGTGGATATCACTTTCCACTATTCTTAGCTGATGGTATCCTGACTTCAGATCAATTTTGGAAAAGACTTTGGCACCCTAAAGTTTGATAAACAAATCGTCGATTTTGGGTAATGGATATCGATTCTCGATGGTTACTTTATTTAACTGCCGATAATCCATACATAATCAGAGAGATCCATCCTTCTTAATGAAGATGACTGGTGCACCCCAAGGGGATATGCTAGGATGAATATGAACTTTCTCAAGGAGTTCCTCAAGCTATATTTTGAGCTCATTAAGCTCATTTGTGGTCATCCTATAAGGTGCTC
Organism: Cryptomeria japonica; assembly: GCF_030272615.1. Classification (NCBI taxonomy): domain Eukaryota; kingdom Viridiplantae; phylum Streptophyta; class Pinopsida; order Cupressales; family Cupressaceae; genus Cryptomeria; species Cryptomeria japonica. The sequence continues at coordinate 348,265,294 of NC_081411.1, read as the reverse complement.
TGGAAATTAGCTCAGCTCCTCGTACAGGGTCTATATGAAAGTCAATCTCTCTATGGGGTGGCATTCTAGGTAGCACTGAAGGAAACACATCTGAATATCCCTTAAGGATAGGATGGTTGTCAAGTGATGTTTCCTTTTCTTCCTCTTCTCCTCTATCACTGATAGTGATAGCAAAAAGTTGGCATCCCTTTCACATGCTCTGCTTAAGCTGCATTGCGGAGATCATACGAAGAGACATGAGTCTCTGAATCCCAGTGATAACTATGGGTGAACCATGATCATCCTCACACTCAATCATTTTCAGGCGGCAATCCATCTTGGCTCTATGGGCATAAAGCCAATCCATGCCAAGTATGATACCATGAGATCCAAGTGGTGTCACTCTAAGGTCTACTAAAGTGGTGGTCTTGCCAATTTGCAGCTGACATGCCCTAACCTCTGATTCCACTGACACTCTAGCCCCTGAAGCTAACTCCACTTCCCAACTGACACCCTGTCTAGTTGCCACTAGCCCACAATGCTCCATAACCAATGGAGATATAAAGGAGTCAGTAGCCCCTGAATAAAATAAAATAGATACATTGTTACCTTTGATCATACCTACAGCCTCGATGACTGTGGCCTAGTGCTTAGCCTGGCGGTTGTCAACCACTGCGAATACTCTATGGGACCTGCCCATATCACCAACTCTCGGCTCTGAAGTGGCCATCCACTGATTCCCTGCAATCTATCCCTGAGGACAATCCCTCACCATATGCCCCATGGCTCCACATGTAAAGCAAGCATCCCTTGCCTGAAACTGGGTGCCTTGAGGCCTAGAGCAAGCATGTCCTCCTGTCCTACTAGATCTATTGTACCCACCCTTGGAGGACTACTAAGTCCTCGCCGGAGATGTGTAAGGCACCTGCACTCTCTGATCTTGCCTCTGACCCTGAGACTGCCACTTCTTGGGCTTTGTGCCCTACTGATACTGTGGAAGCTTTTGCCTCTGGTTCTGTTGTGTCTGTTGCGGAGGAGGGGGTTTGGAGAACCCCTATGAGTTTCGGTTATTTCCCTTCCAATGGGGTTTCTGGAATCCATAAGTCTGGGGTGTAGGGTTTTGATTCTGAAACCGATCCATAGTGTCTTTTGGTCTGACCTGAATCTCCTCTGCTATTAGTGCCTTCTCTAGGGCAACCCGAAGGTTCTCTAGAGCAGACATCCTCACTAGCCCGGCTATACCGACATTCAACCCTCTGATGAAACGGTTGATGAGAATTTTCTCATCCTTTAGATAATCCACGTAGGGCAAGAACTCAAAGAATTTGCTCTCGTATTGGGTTACTGATAAGCCCTTTTGTTGGAGATCGTATCAGGAACAAATCTGCACTTGTACTCCTCTTGTCTCCACCATGTGGAGGCCGTTCCTCTCAATAGATGGACTCCGACACATGCTTTTAGATTGCTCTCGTAAGAGCACAATGCAAAGCACCTCTCAAGGCTCAAAAGCCATGCCTCAACTTCTACCCTGTTGGTAGAACCCCCAAAAGATAGTGGCTGGAGGTGCATAACCTCCTTGATAAGATCCCCTCGATCCTGACGAGCTCTCTCAAAATAAACTGGCTCCACCACTGGAAGTGGTCCGGGTAGGTGCACAGACTCTGGCTCATTTCCACCCTGACTCTCAACAAGAATAGGAGGTGGACTTCTGCTCCATTCCCTATCAGCTGATCTATGACTCCCAGAGTTCTGATTTCTAACATGAGGGTTCTTTGCTGGAATCCTTTCCTGAACTATACCAATTAGGTTCTGGATTGCTTCTAAGAGGTTTCGGTTAGGATCATTTGGCTATTCGGGAGGAGCTTCTGAGTTCTCTTCCAGAACCGATTCCTCCCTAGCTACCTCCTCATGTGTTATGCACACACACCTAGGACCCCTTCCGTGCTTGCGAGCTTGTCATGTAGTCAGAGGCATCCTAAGAGGAAAATCAAATAAATTAAATAACTAATTTCATCTGGAAAAATATTTAATTAATTAAATTTAAATATCCTAGAAAATCAATATAATAAAATTAATTAAATAATCTAAAGCGAAATGTAATGGAGAAAGGTTCCTAGTGTTGGAAACCTTGCTCTGATACCAAAATGTCATGCCCAAAATTTATGGGCAAGAATGGGATAATTTTTTTTTTAAATCACAACTTAAATCTTAATTTGACAAATATAAAATACTAAAACATATTTTGTCTTAACTATGTTTAGAGTTAACTTTATCTACTAGCTCAAGTATTCAAATATAATTAAAATTAAATGCGGAATTCTAAGTAAATATTTTTATTTTCTACTTGAATTTAATCAATCAACTAATTTAGATAATTAATTGGCGCAAGCAAAATTAATCTCCGATGGCCAAAAATTGATTTTAGAACTAATTAATTTAGTTTTGGCACTTAGTTTTATGAAAGTCTATGTTTTATTTTAACGATAATTAAAGATAAGAATACACTAAATTGATTAAAGGGTCCATCATAATTATAATGAGAATTTGTTCTATAAAGTTTAATCTCATCTAACACCTATATTTAGGTGGACCTATAATAAATCAATTTATTATAATATTTCTACAAGTTTAAACTTCTTAAGTAATTTAAATTTAAACCTTTCATTTTCTTCCTTAATTAAAACCATACATTTAAAAAAACATATATAAATTTAAACACTCGAATAAACGTTAAATCTAAATCTATTTTATTCTCTTGTATTGTCTAACTCCATTTATATATATTACATATATATATAGCTTTAAATATATATATATATATTAATATATATCTTTAACTATATAGGGTTATGTATATATATATATATATATATATATATATATATATATATATATATATATATATATATATATATATATATATATATATATTAATATATATCTTTAACTATATATATTAATACTTATATTATTTTTGACCTATTTTTAAATTCTTCAAGTAAACCCTAACTAAGAATGAAAAATATATAGTACCTCTATTTTATAAATTCCATATTCTTTTCTATTCTACCCCTAGCCCTACTCGAGCTAGGGTTTTGTATTTTATTTAATTATTTAGGGTATATTGTAGGGGGGGTCGAATGGCAACAATGGCGGCGGCTCTGTTATTTGGTTTACAGGGGACAGAGGCAACAGTGGCAGCAGGCTCACTGTATACTTCCACAGTGGCGGCGCTTATGTCGTCCACTATGGAAGGCCATAGTGGTAGCATCATTGTGGACGCCCACAGTGGCTGCCCTTGGGCCATCCACTGTGGGACGCCACAGTGGCATCGTCCACTATGGTCGCCCACAGTGGTAACAACCAGCCGCGCCAGCCACTATGCTAAGCACAGTGGTTCGGCTGAACCCTAAACTTCCCCTTTTTTTTTCCTTTCAATTTTTTTTTAATCTATTTAATAATATATATATATATATATATATATATATATATATATATATATATATATATATATATATATATATATATATATATATATATATATATATATATATATATATATATATCATAACTCAAAAATCTTTTTTGTACAAAAATATTTAGGAGTATAAAAATTTACTTTTGAAACTTTTGCTCAGTTGATAAAAAAATAAACTGATTTACAGTGATGTATATATATATATTTGATTAACTTACTGTAAAAATAAAGTAAATAACAGAATTTTATATACTTTAAACAGTTTTTCTAGAAACTATTTATTTAAGTAAATCTGGTTAGCTATAGATTTTTATTTTCTACAATTAACAAAAGACAGAGTTTGATAATTCTACAACAACTATTTAAATGACAAATTTTAATGAAACTAACAACATCTAAATAAAATTACAATTTGTTAATTTCAAACCCTAGAGATGGCTATAAAATTAAAATTTTATTTTCTGCAACTAATATAAATGACAGATTTAAATATTGAGTTGTGCATTTCCATGCATAGGTCTAAAATGTATTATTTCCAGCCTATCACACGCAAGTATATCCAGTCCATTTCCTTTCTAATAAATTTATTTAAATGCGTAAGGGAAATAACAATTTTCTTTCTTTTCAAAATATCCTATACACACAATTATTTACTCCAAAACATTAGGAACTAAAAATCATAAATAAACATCTTCCTTTCTGCAATTTAACTTAAATGACTATTACAAATATTTAAATCTTTTCTCCAAGATTCTGTTGTCACTTTACATATAGGTCTCTCATTTCTAATAAATGAGGAAAATGATAAATATATATCCAATTACTTTTCTGCAACAACTAATTCCAGCCACATCTACTTGTCCCGCTAATATTCTTCTAACAACCTGCAAATTATATCAAATGCTATGACCATGGAGAGCTCATCTCCCAGCCTAGGCTAACTGGTAGCCACCCCTGAGCTCGGAGAACCAAGCCCTAGACAGGTAACACACATGTAAACACCAAAGACAAGGAAAAACACAATCTCAAAGACAATCCCAACCCAAGCTACACTACACCACACATTTGGGATGTCTTTTCAAGGATGGTAGTGGACCAAGTACCCTGAGGAGACTGCAAGTATGGTAAAACATATAACTACCTCATGGCAAACTGAATACACCAAGTATAACAACCCCATATTCCTTATGCCCCCCAAGGCATTCATGCCTTATTTCCCTCCTTATTACCCCCAATGCATAAACAAGCCATGTAGCAAGGGTCACATAAAATTCCTTGTGATCACTCTCATAACGAGAGCCTCTCACTCAAGGGTTGTCACTTCTACCACCCACAAGACCATCCTCTCTCCCAAGAGTAGGAGGTCTTGATTACTCCCAAAACACATACATTGCATAAGTACAAAACACCAAATAAATTTCCAAGAAATACATGCAAGAAAAACTAGCCTTTTACACAAGCATTTCTTTCAAAACAACATTCAATAAGAAAACATTACAAGAAAAGTGAAACCAACCTTTAACTGCCCAAGGGTATGCTAGTTTTGTTGAGGATGAGCAGCCCAATTCTACTAGTCTTTCCTTCCTACACTTAGCCAAATTCTTGATTCACAATCTATCTTTTTCCTTTCAAATTTGCTTGTCTCCAAAAATGGAGAGTGGGTGATTACCCACTAATTTTCTAATTCTTGCTTAAGAAGCCCTTTGTGAGAGTTCTCACAAGTTTCTAAAAACTAAAAAGGAATGTAAGGTAAAATGGGAAAGGGAACTCTCATTCGAATAGGAAGGTTTACAACTTAGTTCAAGCCTTCTAATTTCAATTTTCGCACAACTTAGAAAAGTCACTTTTTAGGGTGTCTAAAAGGTCACATGGGAGTAGAAACTTGCCTAAAATTACCCCTAACCCTTAGGTATACCTTATGGGCTTTAGGAAACCCTATTAAACTACCCCTAGGTGTCCATTTAACCCTTTTTTAACCCCTCTGAAGTTTATTTTCGGGTCAAACCTATGTTGACCATCCCAAAGATTCTTTACCCAAGGCATTTATGGAATCACATTACATTAATTGAAAAAGCTATAGTTAAACAATTCCCTGCAAGAGACAAATTTAAAAACTCAAACATAAATCCACACATGTGTCAAGTGACACAAAGAAAATACTTTTACAAAATTATACATGAAATCATGTCTCTTGTTGGATTTACATAAATCAATTAAATAACATTTAACACACATGCATCATTTACTATTATGAATAAAATATGACACAAACGGGGTGTTGTCTCTCCAAATAGACAAACCCTAGTTTTACGAACATACATAGGTCTAGGTTTGGTTCTCCGTAATATTTCCATGGTCACATGGATAACTTCCTGCACATCTCAAATACACATTAGTAACTTCAAATAACTTCATATAATATAAAACACAAGAATAATAATACACATCAAACACTTGCATACAATTTATATTTGAACAATTTAATACATCTTATATCCAATTTATTTCACATAAGCAATTATCCTAATTCTCATAATTTTGATCCACACATAAAACATACATCCTATTTCTATCATCAAAGTAAAGTCCGACAATTGCAATAATGACATTTATCACCGCAAATTTATCCTATTCAAAAATCATCTAGTGTTCTATATCATAAAGCATATAAATGAAGCATCAACATATAGCAATGTTATCCCAATCATGGAATCATATAAGCTCTAAATCCATAGTGCATAAAAATAAAGCGTCCATAATAGTCTCAACATATAAACCTCTAAAATGCCAGACTGAGTCGGGGTGGGGCCTCACAAACCGGCAATACTCTATGATGAGTTACCAACTGGCATTTTGTGATGAGTTACCATCCACCGATTATTTCACGGTGCCAACACTTTGGCAGTGCTTTTTGTGCCATATGTCTAGATACACTATACCTAGGAAATTGTATTGTAATCCTATTGGACCGACATGAAATCAGATTCCTTTATAAGGACATCATGTCTAGATTTTTATAGAGTTATTAGGTTTTTGAAAGTGGTTGATGAGTTTTTGTAAGTGTGATCAATGAAGAGAAGTTTAGGTCTACGAGAGAAGGCAGACTGTGAATGTGTTGAAGACTGAAGTAATGCTGGAATGCATTAAGAACGAGCTATCAAGGATCTAACCAAGCAATCTATGCTATCTACTAGATCACTCACTTGTTGATTACTGACATCTTCAGCAAGTCTGAAGCCCTTAACTGAGTAGGCCAATAAAGCCTTTTGTAAATCCTCTAACAAGGTGGTTCACATCTGTGGATCTAAAATCCTCCATCAAGGTAGTCTTTAATCAGACTCATCTCCTAACATAGATTGAGATTCCTAACAGGATCTGTTCTGGTAAAGAACATTGTATGACCTTAACTAGTCTGGTTTCTATTCTGGAGATAGTTGCTTGTGATTTTCATCTCACTATGGTTTTTCCCATTTGGGTTTCCACGTCAAATATCTTATGTTATGGTGTTATTGCTCCTATGGGTGAATGCCTTAGTTTCTATTTGGTTTGCATGTGTGTTAACCGTTTTATTTATTAAACTGTTTTAACGGTTTACTTCTGGATTGTTTAAGTGTTTAAGTTTGGTATTTTTTGGCATACAATTCAGCCCCCCTCTTAGTATTCATCAATTGGTATCAGAGCCAACTTTTCTATAAGTCTAACCACTTGGAAAGAGATATGGGGGAATACACTATGAGGGAACTTACTCATTGGCCCACTCAGTCTGACCAAGCCTATGATGAACTTATGGTCAAATATAGGGCCTCTCAGGAAAAAAGAAGAGAGCATGTTGAAAAATTGATGGAGCTATTTGAAAATAGTTTTTCTGATGAAGCGACATGGAAGACCTAATTCAAGAAGTAGAAAAGCTGAATGAATCCAATTCCAACTTGAGAAAGGAGTTGGAAGGACTGACTATCCGAATGTGTCAAGAGCTTGAGAACCAGAGGAAAGCTGAAGATCTGGTAAAAGACAAAGATCATGAAATCTCTAAGTTCAAGCAAGAGATCAGTGCACTTACTGCTAGTATTCATGAAAGAAAAATGGAAAAATAAGGAGTACAAGGTGAACTAAACATGGCTATCTCTGAGAATGCAACCTTGAAGGAATCCAATGCTGCTATTTCCAAAGATCTCACTGAGTGAAAGGAAGTACTTGCCAAATTCAATAAGAGCACTGTCAAGCTAGAGCAGAAGCTAGAATTAGCTAAACTAGTAAAGAATACCAATGGACTTGGTTTCTATTATTATGAGAAAGGTGAGACCTCTGGAACAAAAGATGGAGCATCAAAGAAACAACTGACATCAAAGGATAAAGGTAAGCAAAAGTTCAAACCTATTTGCTTTAACTGTCTCAAAGAAGGACACACTGCTAATGTATGTAGAAGTAAGGCTTACAATAATTTTCCTTATTTTCTAAATGATAAGCCTAGATCCAATAGATTCAATGGTAATTGTTATGCATGCAACAATTTTAGGCATAGAGCATTTGAATGCAGGTCTATCATGAACAATACTAGAAGGTATCCTCAAAGGAATCAAGGAGTTTTTCTTGTACCCTCTGAGAATCGGAACCCAAACTGGTTTAATACCTATAATCATCAGTCGCGTAGCAGTGGCTATCAAGTGGCAACTAGATGGAGAGAAAACTATTGGATTTGCCATGGTCATGGTCACACTGCTGGAACATGCAAAAGGAAGAATGGAAACATGAATAATGGACCTTGGAGAGAACCTGGAAGGGTTTGCTATCATTGCAACAAACTGAGTCATTCAGTAAGATTCTGTAGAAGTAGAAAGAGCATATCGGATGACATATTGGTCACTCTAGAAGGAAATATTGATGTTGAAACTGTTCAATCAGATATGAACAAAACCTGGAAAAAGAAACCAGGAGTGTTGCAAGAAGAACCGATTTCTACACCTAGTGTGGAAATTTAGTAACCAACAAACTAAGCATCGGACAAGCTTAGGGGGAGCAAATGGTGAAATGTTTTGAACCTCCAGTTGACACTGGTAAAAGACCTTAACTAGTATATGATACCTATTAGATTGGTAGAAGACCAGAAACGGTAAAAGACAAATTAGGGTTTACGCCCTAATAGTGGAGCATTTATTATGGTAGGTGGAGAAGCTGTTTAAAAGGAATTTTCAAATCATTTCTCACTATCATTTTTTGAGTGAAGAAAAGTGATTTACACTGCGATTCAAAGAATTTATCAAAAGCCTGAAGAAGAACCTAAAGCAAACATCTATTGGAGGAGTGTAGAATGCAAAGCGACAATTCAGCAACCCAAGGAGTGTGTGGTGAAGTTCAAATTACGAAGCCCTAAAATTTTGATTAATGAAGGTATTTTTCAAAATTCTCTATTTATCATGGCTTCCGCATCACATACTAGTTCCAGTGCACCCGTTGATTCTATAGACTTCATTCAACAGAAGTCAAAATACAATGCCCTATCTCAAATACCCACTGGTGTTATAGTGGAAGAAGGAATTTCTGATTACATAGACTGTAAAATTGAAGACCTAGGGTCTCTTGTGATCCATTCACAGTTGAGTTTGTTCTGTGGAAAGGATAAGAAGATAAAACTAGAATTTAGAATTCTAGAAAAGAAGAAACTCTACAACACAATCTATTTTCTTGAAGAATTTTTAGATGATCACATTTGCATCATTCTGAGTAGAGTTCACGGTTATAAGATGTATTTAGATCGAACGAATGACATCACACCGGAAGTGATTTATGCTGTCTCCAAATTTTGTAACATTGGGGAAGTGCCAGCCCTAAGGAAGGTCAGCAAGACTGAAATATCCAAGATCACCGGTTCAGTGAGCGACTCACGAGGAATGACTGTCAACTCAATCAAGGAGGATCTGGTCAAGTATGCCTGCATGGTGATAGGCTACCAGAATTTCTCTACTAGCAAAATTAACTTTGTCTCTGTTGCAGTGGTAAATGCCACTTACAGGATGATCAAGGAAGATGCATCATTTTATCTATGCACTTGTATGTAAAGACAACTTTTGTTGAACCTCAATTCGATCAAATAGGACAATGCATTGAGATTTAAGTTTGGACAACTATTGGTTGGGTTGTTCTTGTACTTCCAAGGTTACTTCCTAGGAGTTGGAGATATTCAGTGGTCTGCTGACCAACCGGTGTCAAAGCAAATCAAGGAAAGCCTACAGGTGGTTGGAACAGGTTATCCGGAAGTGCTGAACAAATACTTTGATGAGTTCAGATGCAAGATGAGCCAAAGGATAAGAATATCTGGTGATATAGTCAAAAAGTATGAGTAGGACATCTGCTTCACCATCAAAGTCAATGTGTGCATAATGGAGGCGGTTGAGCCTAGATAGGAAGAAGTGGAACCAATGGGATACGAGGTAATGAATGATATGCTGGACGGGTATGCCTCTACCCTAATTGCCTCATCTCTTGATCCAAAGGCAAAAAGAACCATCACCTATCTAGAAAGGGTTACACTGGTTAAAGAACCCTCAGTAAAGAAGGGATAGGCAGTGCCTTCAGCATTAGGAAGTCTCAAAGTGACCAAGCGGTCACCAGTAAAGAAGAAACCAGAAGCGACACCTACCAAAGTCTTCGAGAGGAAGTGGAAGACAAAGAACAATTGACCAGACTCAGAGGATACTATGTCGGAAGAACAACGTAAGAAGACTAGGCAAGCAAAGAAAAAGACTAAGAATGAACTGACAACATTAGCACCGGTAAATATTGACATGTCTTCTTACAAACCTTTGACACATTGTCAAAGAACCATTAAGAATATTAGGAGAAAATTGCTCAATGATTTAATAGATCATTTTGATGATTTCAATAATGATGAAAAGAAATAAGTTAAACAGGAAATCATTAAGTATTTATGTGTTGATGGCCAGTCACCATAAGACATCAAATCTGTGATATCGGATTCTTTGTATAATTCTTTAGACATCAAATGGCACATTGCCATTGAAAAAGAATAGGAAATAAGAGAGGAAATATTTGCACAATATTTTCCTGACGTATCTAATTCAGAACTCTATGAAATCATGGAGAACTTTAAAGGCATCTTCTTCATGAGAAGAAGAAGACTCATGTTGCTTGAAGGAAAAACCTCTGAAGTGGTGAAAGATACTCACTCTAATACCAAAGCTGCTCTAAGATTGCATCAAGTATCTAAGGCAAACTGGAAAGCTGAAAAGGAACCGGAAATCAAAAAACTAGACGAGGTCTTCAACAATGAAGGAAACCCAGTTACTAAATCAGTAGACACTATTGATGTTGACACTCTAGATATAGAGGATGATACTCTAGATGCACCAACAGAAACAGAAGGTTGGGAGAAATAGGTGGAAGATAAGAGAAAATAGGCAGAGGAGGAAAGGAAGAAATAGGAGATGGAAAAGAAAAAACAGGCAGAACAGGAAAGGGAGGAAAGGAAGAAATAGGAGATGGAAAAGACAAAATAGGCAAAATAGGAAAAGGAGAAAGAAGAAGAAAAGAAAAAGAAAGAGGAAGAAAAAAAAGAGGAAGAGAACAAAAAGAAAGAGGATGAGAAGAAAAAGAAAGAGGAAGAAAAGAAAGAGGAAGAGAAGAAAAAGAAAGAGGATGAGAAGAAAAAGAAAGAGGAAGAAAAGAAAAAGGAAGAGGAGAAAAAGAAACAAGAAGATGAGGAGAAGAAGAAGGAAGGGGAAAAGGAAGAGGAAAAGAAGAAAGAAGAGGAGAAGAAGAAGAAGGATGAAGATGAAGTGAAGCGGAAAGAGGAGGACAAAATGAAGGCAGAAGAAGACAAGAAAAGAGAAGCATCACAGAGCACTCAGATGGAGACTCCAAAGGCAACTGGTAGTCAAGCCAAATCGGCTGACATTACCAGTCCCATTGACCTCCAGTCTGCAAATGAATCGGAGCTACTGCAGAGCATTAAACTTGATCAAGAGTGATTGGATGCTCTAAGGAGGAAAAAGGAGGAAGATGTTATCCAAACTATGGTGGAAACACTCACCAATCTGATACTCGGTACGAACCTCCCCAGTACCGATTCCTCACTTGCCTGATTAAAGCTTCTATGTACAGTGGTGGATGACTAAGAGGTGGGTGCCAAGGTGCCAGTGTGGGTGGGTGTTAGGGTGGGTGGGTGCTAGGTTGGGTTCCAAGGTGGGTGTGAGGGTAAGTGTCAAGGTGGGTCACAGGTTAGGTGCTAGGATGGGTGAGTGCTAGGGTACAAAGGTGCCAGGGTGGGTGCTAAGGTGTATCATAGCTTGGGTGCTAGGATGGGTTGATGCTAGGGTGAGTGGAAAGGTGGGTACACAAGTGTAAAGGTGGGTGCCAAGGTGGGTGCCAAGTTGGGTTCCAAGGTGGGTGCCAAGTGGGCGACTGCTATGGTCGATGCCAAGGTGGGTCATAGGGTGGGTTCCAAGGTGGGTGCCAAGGTGGGTGCTAGGGTGCCTGGGTCACATGGTGTGGTCCAAGGTGTGTCACAACGTGGGTGCCAGGATGGGTGCGCACCCACCCTGGCCAAGACGGGTGCGAGGGTGGGTTCCAAGGCCGGTCACAGGCTGGGTGCTAGAATGGGTGGGTGCCAAGGTGGGCACCAGGGTGGGTGTGCACCCACCCTGGCCAAAGTGGGTCACGGGGTAGGTCCTAGGGTGGGTAACGGGGTGGGTACTAAGGTGCGTGCCAAGGTGGATCATAGGGTGGGTGCCAAGGTGGGCACCAGGGTGGGTGTGCACCAACCCTAGCCAAGGTAGGTCACGGGGTGTATGATTCCTTTTCCACATATGGTCAAATTGTTCATTGGCTTCAAATCTAGTCTGCAAGACTTGAGGCAAAGATAAGCAACCAGACACATAACTTATAGGAACTTCAACTGATCCTACTCCCACAACTACAAATTCTCTAGAAATGCTATCTAAATCTAGATGTCCTAATAGTCACTCAAGAGATGAGTATGATAGATGCCATGGAAGAATGGGTCTCTCAGATGCAGATAGAGAAAGAGGTGGCTACCTCCCTACTTGAGTCATGGTCCTTATCCATGAAGCAATTTTTGTAGGACTTTAAATCCAGTTTTGACAAGTTTTACTCTTTATTGTCATAAACATTTATTATTTTAATACTAATGAAACAGGGGTTAGTCTGCAATGTTTTTTTCATTATTGGAAAATGGGGAGAAGTATATAAAATTTTGATGTTTTGATGTATACTTTCATGTTTACCTCTGATAAGGAACAGTATACATTGTATTTTTTGCAAAAGGGATAGTGTATATGCTTAGGGGGACTAATTTTGATTATGGCATATTTTTCTTGTGAAACACTTAAATGTCAAAATTTTCCTAAGTGTTGCCATCAATGCCAAAGGGGGAGATTGTTGGCATTTTTTATGATTGATGTTGTAATTGTCATTGATGGACACACACTTTCTTTGAGATCACCTTTTTATATGTATGAGCTAAGCTCAACTGACATTTGTTCCAACCGGTATCATGTGTTAGTCCTTAGACTATCAGTGTTTTGCAAAAAGTGTTTACCGATCTTAAGTGGTATGAAGACCCCAAGCGGTTCGAGGATCTCAAGTGGTACGAAGGTTCAAAGCGGTAGAACACATATTTCCCAGTCTTCATTTTCATCAAACCGGCAATCGATATTTTGCGTAAACCGGTATTTTGTATGAACCGGTAATACTCTGTGATGAGTTACCAACTAGCATTTTGTGATGAGTTACCATCCACCGATTGTTTGGTGGTGCTTACACTTTGGCAGTGCTTTTTGTGTTGTATGTCTAGATACACTGTACCTAGGAAATTGTATTGTAATCCTATTGGACCAACATGAAATTAGATTCCTTTATAAGGACATCATGTCAAGTGTTTTATAGAGTTGTTAGGTTTTTGAAAGTGGTTGATGAGTTTTTGTAAGTGTGATCAATGAAGAGAAGTTTAGGTCTATGACAGAAGGTAGAGTGTGAATGTGTTGAAGACTGAAGTAATGTTGGAATGCATTAAGAATGAGCTATCAAGGATCTAACCAAGAAATATGTGCTATCTTCTAGATCACTCACTTGTTGATTACTGACATCTTCGGCAAGTCTGAAGCCCTTAACTGGGTAGGCCCATAAAGCCTTTTGTAAATCCTCTAACAAGGTGGTTCACATCTGTGGATCTAAAATACTCTAGCAAGGTAGTCTTTAATCGGACTTATCTCCTAACAGAGATTGAGATTCCTAATAGGATCTGTTCTGGTAAAGAACATTGTATGACCTTAACCAGTCTAACCTAACTAGTCTGGTTTCTATTCTATAGATAGTTACTTGTGAGTTTCATCTCATCGTTGTTTTTACCATTTGGGTTTCCACATCAAATATCTTGTGTTATGGTGTTATTGCTCCTCTGGGTGAATGCCTTATTTGCTATTTGGTTTGCATGTGTGTTAACCAGTTTTTTTGTTAAACTGTTTTACCAGTTTACTTCTGGACCGTTTAAGTGTTTAAGTTCAGTATTTTTTGGCATACTAATTCACCCCCCCCTTTTAGTATTCATCATGGACATATGGCTAATCAATGCAGGCCAAGGAATAATCAAGGATATAGTAAAGCAAATAATAAAAACAATGTCACTTGCTATGTATGCAACAAAATAGGACATATTGCTAAATTATGGAGAAGCAAGAACAATCCGGTAGGAAATGATGAGAAAGGAAAACAAAAGGTTGATGATATCTAGAAGGAACATGAGAAGAAATGGGTTAGGAAATCTGAAGATCAACTGCCAAAGATAAATAACCTGGTTACTCAATCGATAAAGTAGAATGTTTCTGCACCGGTAGGAAACTCATCTAGTAACTAAGATATTAGCTTTAGGGGGGGGAAAATTAATTATATATATTATATTAACCTTATTAGTAGTCTAAAAGCTTGTTTCAGATCTTGTAGAAGTCATTTTGAAGGTTTTCCGGTACTGAGATTATGGATTTTGAATCTGGTTTGATAAGTCGACACACATTTATGTCAATGTGAAATTAGGGTTTCATAGAATAAGAGGGAAATGTTGGTTCATTTCTGATCACACAACATTCAGACTGAAGAAGAGAAAGTTTAAGGTGATTTAAGGTGATCAAGATAATTTTCAAGCGAATTGCAGTGCATTTAGAGCTGATTTTGAAGAGCTTTCACCGGTGAAGGTTGTGAGGTATTTTATCAGTTTTCAAACTATCTTTTGTTTGCAATGGCTTCTAGATAAACTCTGGCTTTGGTAGGTTTGGATACCCCTATTGTTGTTGACCTCAAGGATCGTCCACACTTAGTTTTCAAGCAATGTCCCCAAATTGCAAAGGTTGATGATTCAGTTGATGCATTTTCTAGGGTTCCAAATGGAGTTCTATTTATTAAAGATGTTCATGCATATATCCACTACACTCTGGAGGATTTAGGTTCTCCTGAAATCAAAACAATATACATGACAAATCTTCTAGACAAGAAGGGATCGATGAAACCGAAATTCCAAATTTAGAAGGATCAAGGTTTCACAAACATTTTGGAGATGCCAGAATTCGTAGATGAAATGATCCGGTATGTGTTAAGCCGTATCCATGAAGAATTTGTTAGAATCAATGAGAGTCCCAAAGACATTGAGAGGGGGGGTGAATCAATGTCTAACCGGTCAACAGAATATTTAAACTTATTAAGAGCTTTGTATCCCAAAATAGTGTAATAGCAAATAAGAATTAATGCAACAAATAAGAGTAATAGAGACAACATAGAGAACACACCATAACACAAGATATTTAACGAGGAAACCCAGTGTGGGAAAAAACTTAGTGGGATTTGTGACCCACAATATTCACTCATTGGCCAATGAATAAATATTACTTACATTAAGGGGCCTGCACATGCAGGAAGGCTAGTAGCCTAGAGCTCACTGCTCAACTACAAAATAGAAGTCTCACTAACTTACAAAATGGATTATCAAAATCTAATACAATGTACTACTTCAGATCAGCATCCACTATGCCAAGTTCCGTACCTATTTAAGCTCAGTCTATAACCAAAACCTTCATTGTCAACTATATCACCTTATACAAAAATATCATCTATCCTCTCTCTCTCTCATGTGTCAAAATGACCTATAAGATCTCATACATATATGAGTCTTTTACGATATTCCATGTTGGATTTTATAAGAGATAATTACATTATAAAACAAAAAACAAAAGTTTACTCCATGTTGGCTTGAGTGTCGGTATGCATTGTTCCCACTGTCGGTGAAGTGCTTTTTGATGTATGTAGAAGTCTATTGCCAGTGCCAGTAACTACTGGTGGGTTGTCAGATGATTGCCAGTTTGTTTCCATCAATGACAACATCAACTATTCTCATAAGAGTATAGAATGCCAACATAATTCATGTGGCTAGACTTACCTTAGAAAATCACCAAGGAGGCTATTCATGCAATCACAAGTTTTCCCTAGACTAGTCAGACTCCAAAAAAAAAAAAAATCTAACAATGAGGTAGAGAAGTTAATTGGTGCAAATTTTGACAATCGGTCAATGAAGATAACCACTATCAGAGATAAAGTTGTTCAATTTGCAAGTACGATCATTGGTTACAAGGTAACTCAATCAAACCGATTGAACTCTGGCATTTACTATGGTCATAAGATGGCCAAAGAAAATGATAGGTATGATATCTCTGAATGAATGTGTGAAGAGATAATTTTAAAACTAGGTAAGATTAAGGGTAAGAAGAAAGTGTTATCCAGTATAGCAACCTTGTTGTTTGCTTGGTGCTTTTCTTTCTGAATGAGTTATCGGGATCCAGTAAAACACAATCGGCATTTGACATGTTGGTAGGGAAACAAATAAAAGATGTTATAAGAGGTTTGGGACAAGAAAAGGAGAGAGACTCCATTTTATGGGTTTATTTGAAATCTTTTCAGAAGACAATGAAGAAGAGAGAGAGTGCCTAAGCATATTGTTGATAGGTACTCTACAAAAATCTGCTTTATGGTGAAGAAGGATGAAACATTGATGGAAGCAGTGCAACCACAAAAGATATGGATCACTAAGATGGGCTATGAGGTTGATGCTAAGGTCTTGGACTTATATGCCAAGAATCTTATTGATGCCCTACTTGATGAAGCTGAGAAAACCTTTCGGATAGCATAGAAAAAGGAATCTGAAGTTCAGATAGGTTTTAGCAAGAAGAAGAGGGAAGGAAAATTCAAGAAGGTTGGGGAAGTTGTGGAGAATATGTTCTCTAAAATCATACAAATCATTGGACTGGAAGAAGGGTCATCTTTGGCAGTAGTTCAGACTCCACCAACTATAACAACCGACAAGGGTGTATTGAAGAGGATGAAACCAAAAACTTATATTGCCCCTATTGAATCTAGTTCTGATACTGATGTTGTTCCCTCAAATATTCCCAAGACTTACATCAGAGTATAGAGGAAGAAGGTTGAGGAAGGAAAGAAACCAAAAGTAAAGGTTGCCCCTCTAACATCCCTAAAGAAAATTTTGAAGGAGAGGAAATCCATAGAGAAGAGGAAACCAATTAAAGAGTCTACTTCTACTCCTGACAAGAAGAATAAATCAGATATATATATCACTCTCGATTCTGGTAAGAGTATTGAAGTCATTCATCCTCTCTCAGTTGCTGAATTGATTGATCAAATAACTAAAGATGGAATTTTGAGTAATATCCAGCATTACTATGTACATATGGATGATAAGGTACAAATGGAGATTGAGGAAGCAATTTTGTTATACTTAGATATATATAAGAAGACATTACTTGATATTGAAAAACAAATACCTAGAAATGTGTACAATAAGCTAGATGCTAGGAGATTGTTTGTAGTTGAAGAGGATAAATATATAAAGATACAAGAGTTATTGACTGTTTGTGGTGCAATAATTGATGAGGAGTTGCAACAGTGTCTAGAATATGAAAATAAAATAATTTTTTGGAGTAGACACCGGCATGTGAGTTTAATGGTAGGTAGAGTAAATGAAATAGTTAAGGAGACCCACAAGGCATGGGTAAAATTCTTTGTAGATCAACCTGATTTCTTTACTCCGCCAGTATTCCCTCCTAAGTTTAGTATTCAAGATATCTCAGTTGATGGTAAGGGGAAAGGTATATTAGGTTTGGATTCACTGGTTTTGAAACAAAAACTAGCAAAGGATATTCCTCTGGCAGTATCACCTGTACATAATGTAGAGAAACTGATAGATAACACTGAAGGTGTGCATGATAAGCAAGATACATTGGAACAAAACATTCTGGATGTAGAGGTTACTGATGTAGTTACAGAAAATAAATAGGTCGAGGATACTAAACCTCTGACAAGAAATGCACATACCAAAGAGGCTACGGTTAAGCAAGTTACTACAGCAAGTGGTGAAGCCACCATTGCCAGTTAGCAGGTTGGAGAGTGAAGTAATTCATTATTGGCACTTGGCTCATCCAGTCAAGTTGATTTTGGACAGAGTAATATTGAGAAATTGAGAAATTTTTAATTGATGTATGTTGTAGCTCAGAAGTTAAGGAAGGAAGGATCAGAAGACAAGCAAGTCATTGAGAAAGCCACTCTAGTTCTGCAATAACTAGCTCCATGATACACTAGTCCGGTAGCTAGCCCCTCTGGTTAGCTTAGGAGTTTGACTGAACACATTACAAAAGAGTTTCAAACTCTTCAATAGATATCAAACTGGAAGTTAACAGAGAGATACAATGGTACTAGGAAGGCCACCTATGACAATATGATCACATCAGACAAGGTCAAGATGACAGAGTAGTTAACAAAGATTGATTAGGCTCTTAATCAGTATAGATGCATATATATGTCTTGTACTAACACCGTCAAACTTACAACTGACGTGGAGGTAAAAATAAAAGTGGAAAAGGCCCCGTTGGAACATCTGGCTAACAATTTTGATGGTACTCAGTCATTGACCAACACTATTGATGGTCAAATTTTGGTTACAGAATCTGAGATATCAGCCTTGGAGAAAGACATGGATAGGTTAATCTGGCAAGCTAGAGAATTGAGAGGATTGGTAAGTCCCTAGTTGAACACTTTGTTACTTCATAGGTGAGAAAGTTTAGAATTGATGAATAAACCCACACCGACAGACCTAACTAAAGAAGAACTTCATGCATACATTCTTAATGGGTTTGTATCTATTTTAGGAAGATTGAAAACTAGTTGGGATACTTATTATTTTTGAAGGGTGCTTACTCGGATATATTCAACTACATCTAGATCCGGTAAACACATTTTGATTTCATTATTTCATTCATTTGCCCTGCATTCATCATTGTTGTCAAAGGGGAGTGTTTTTTGTGAAAAATGTTAAGGGACATAAGAAGTAATGTATAACTTAGGGGGAGTAGGGTTAGTTTTGGGAGGAACCAAGACAACACTTTAGTGATCCATTTTTTAGTGATCCAAAGGGGGAGATTGTTGGCAATTGACACTCATCCGATATAGTTGTGTTGTCATTGATGGAAAAACACATCATTTTGGGTAGGACACTTAACCGATACTCATCGGTATTCATGATTCGGCAATAGGAATTCAAGTCATCTGATAGACAAGGGAAATCAAAAAACTAGGAACTGGTATATGAGGCCAACATAGAAGATTGATCCGACAAGTTTACATAACAACAATTAGCAAGATCGGTCACAAAGTTTAGTATATTTATTAATTTCTAGGTCAACATATAAATAAATTGGAATATCTTTGTAAGTCAACATAAGGTATTCATGTTTATGTTTGGGAAGGATATTTAAGGCAGTCTGGTTAGGTTATTTTGGATATACATACAGAGAGAAGGAATATATAGTGGTGTGATATTGTGCAAACAATGTTGATCGACTAAATGTGAATATAATATTTTATAGTTGGTCTTGGTTATTGGTTTAGAGGTTTGGGATGCAAAGTTACCAGTAAAGGAGGACACAGTGAAAACCAGTACAAATAGTTCTTGAACCAGAACTCATCCAACATAGTAGATGTATTCTCTAAGTTTAGAATTTTGTCTGTAAACCAGTATTTGGTTGTTGTAGTCAATGAGGCTCCTTTTGTGTTGAGCAGTGCATTCTAGTCTATTGGTCATCCTGCATGTGCAGGCCCCTATTGTAATATTTATTCATTTGGCCATTGGATAGATATCATGGGTCACCAATCCCTCTATGGTTTTTTCTCTTTGATTTTTTCTACATATAAATATCTATGTTATGGTGTATGTTCTTGTGGTGGCATCATTTCTACTTACTGTTATATTCTTTTATGGTTACCGGTTACTGAATTACTTTGTTAATAAGGTTAAAATTAATCTCACCAGTAGAACATTGATTCCCCCCCCTCCCCCTTAGTGTTCTTGGATTATAATATAGGGAAGTCTCACTGACTTACAATTTGATTATAATGAGAAAATATAATGAAATCAACTCTCAATTAGCATCTGGTTGTGCAAGAATGAGTTTTGGTCAAGCATAAATTCTCTGTCTATCTTTTCTCTTCTGAATATCTTTTCATCTTAGTTAGCTACCGATTGGCCTGAAAGAAAAGTGCGCACATGAAAATATGCTCAATCACACCAAAAATCAACCGCAAAATCGATCTTATATATCCAGTCTTAACACAAAAGCAATCTCCTTCAAGTTGGCTTCAAGAAGTGTAACATGTAGCTCCAAGTTAGCTTCAATCTTGAGAAAAACATAGCACCAGACCAAAATATTATAATCATGCACTTCTAAGGGTATTCCCAATCACTAAGATCACAAAAACAAATCACCAAAAAAATTGCGATCATTGAAAATCATTCTAGATCAAACATTACTGAAATACCCTGTTTTACTGGTTAACTACATATCAGTTACTTTCATCTTCTAGATAAGATGAATCATGATTGCCAAATCAAATTACCAAGAAGATTTTCCATCAATGAAAACCCTAAACAAATATGCAACTACCTAACGTCGTGTGAAATCACTGGATGAGTGTCAATTGCCAACGATCTCCCCCTTTGGCATTAATGGCAACACCTGTGAAAAATGGCTAATTGTTGAAACCTTTGAAACTTGATGAAAGAATAAAAGAATGCTAAGGAATAAAAGAAATTTTGAAGCTCCCCCTAAGATCAAGAATTTGCATCACCAAACTATACACTCTATACACAACTAGTCTGTACATTTTTCATGTCATCTCTCCCCCTTTGATAGCAATGCCAAAGATGGAATGCTCCTCAAAATTGACATACAGATGAAAAAACATTTTACAAATACTTGAAGAGGTCAGCATAATTAGTCTTAAAAAATCCCAAGTGAGTATCCCACCTGCTCTTCAGGTTATCCAAAATTGTGATAAATGCCTTAAATACTTAAGCATGAATTTCTAATTCTCTCAAATTTGATGGTACTGGTCGAACCATTTCCTTCATAGTCTACCTTATTACTTAGCATGGTATCTAATCGGGTGAAAATTAGGTTCCAGAGTTCACCCACTTTCCTCAAAACTTTCTCCTTATCTTCTTGAAGGGATGAGATCTGATCATTCAAGGCTATAATCTATCCTTCAATGCTTCTGGTTAATGTTACATTAGGGTAAAATGATCGTAAGATACTAGCAAGATTTCCTCGGAAGCCAATTATTTGTTTATGAATATCAATAGTGAATTTAGCCAAAATAAGACAAGATCTATACAATTTATTGGCTTCTGACAATGTATTAGAAATAGTATGCAGCCTCTTATTTAATGCTACCCTATCATCTTCAATCATTTCCAGGAATGTCTCTTTTCTGACTTCTTTGAACCTGTCCAAAACTTTCTGAGTAGCTGTCTTCTCCAAAGAATCAAAATTGCTATTTATATTGTTAATCAACTGTAATAATTTACCAGAGGGGCTTTTATTTGAATCTAATTGTACATTGGAAGCTACCTTCTACAAAACATCTATGGACATCAAAATTAGTTTTTTTTCTTCATTTTCTGATTTTACTAGATCTTGACTAGCTTGAACTTGCATTGCAACAACAAGCATAAGCTTTTCTGCATGAAAATTTTTACCAAGATCAACTAAGCTATCAAGATTGATCAAAATCTTAGGTGGGATCCCTATAACCGGAGGGAGGAGTGGTAATTTCCTGATCGGCTATACCTTTACCTTTTTCCACCTTAATTACCTTAGCTTCTCCAAACATAGTGTCCTTCCTTTCTCCCTTGTACCCAATATCGGTCTGTTAAGTCACAGGGCCTGCAGAGCTATCTATCACCGGAGGATTGTCACCAATGTCAACATAAATTGTGGTATTTCCTTGGTCTTTTGGTTGATCTTCAGATTGAGTCTCAACCTTCAGACTTTCAGAATCACCTTGCTTATCTTTTGACTGAGATGGTCCAAATGCATCTTTTTACAAAGGGTCACTCTGAATAATATTTTTCCATACTTCCTCTATCTCTTTCCTTGCCTCCTCAACATTCCCAATCATTAATCTATTGATTTTTTTCTTACTTTTGAATTCCTTTTTATTTTCTTCATTAATTAATCAATTGAATTCACTATGAGTAATACATGTACATCTATTTACAAGCTTTCTCTCCTTCATTTCTCTATCAAGTTTTCTTGCATTCATTCTTCTAGCATCTATTAAACTGTACAAGTCCTTTGGAATAGACTTCGCTAATTCAATTAATGTCTTACTAAAGCTATGTAATTATAATACTACTTCTTCCTCAACCTTCCTTCAGTCACCATCATCAAAATTTTACAAATTTGCTTCAAGATTCTTCAAATTTCCATCCACTAATATTTCATCTATCAACTCATCTGCTAATAGTTGAGGAATGATTGTGTACTTTCCTTGTATATTGACAAATTAAAGGTCTTTGTCAAGTTTAATTTTGACCTATCTACCTCTTTGGGGTCTTCCAGTAGGATCAGGATCTAACCTGGTCTTTTTGGTTGAGCTCCACCAGATTGAGGCTTTCTCACTAGTCTAACAAATTCTCCATTTTTCTTAGATCTTCCTACCTCTTCATCAGATTTAGTTTTTGATCCCACCAGACATACTGCAACATATGTTCTTTTGGTTTTTTCTTTTTTCTTTAGCATACCCTTTCTAGATGGGCTTGGTTTAGCAAGTTGTACCACCAGAGCAGGAGTAGACTTAGTTTCCTTAGGTTTTTTCTTGGAGGGAACCAGATCTACCTTGGGTTTCTTGGTTTCCTCTTGGGCCTCCTTCTAAGCATATTTTTCTCTTAGTTTCTTCACCTCCTCCTTCGTAAAACCCATTTGAGTATCTACTTCTTCTACCATCTTAGTTACTTTTCTCTTCCAAGCAGGAGAAGTGAACTGCATGTGCAAACTAAGGTCCTTTTCTTTGAATGGGCCAAATTTCCCTTCCTTAGTATCCACTGGTTGACTTAAAAGATGTTGAGAATATGCCTCTAGTGTACTAGAGTCAACTTCATACCCCATGGGTATGATCCAAACTATCCAGGGCTACACTGCTTCCATCAGACATTGATCTTTATCAACCATGAATAAAATGGTTTTCTCAAATTTCTTAACTACCTCCTTTGGAATCCTTTCCCTGTTTTTCATGGCAGCTACAAAAGTTTTAAAATATCACCAGAGGGAAGATATCCTCATGGTTTCCTCACCAATTCCCTATAGACCTTCCTTGATCCTCACAGTCACTGGTCTATCATAGGCCCATTGGACCTTACCGTTGATATTGGGTATCTCATTCAGGAAGTAAAGTGCCTGGCAAATAAGGAGTGTACCGTATTTAAAAGTATGATTTTTTTCTTGCTTAATTTTCTTTAGATTGCTCAATAATTCACTCAAAAGTGTAGTGCATAGATCATACCTCTTATCATCCTTGAGCTTCTGGTAGGAAGAGTAGATAGTTATACTAGAGACAGAGTTGTACCAGTTGGACTAGTAAACTTTGTATCCGACTACCATTGAAGCAAACTTCACATCATTCTCCAAAAAGTTATTCATGGACATGGCCCTGTTGTCAAATTTTGATCCAGTGGTAGCAATGATGGTGTCATTTGATACTTTTTTCAGACTGGGCACAACACCGGTTTTAGCTAAGCTAGTTATAACATGAATTGCTTGCTTGGTGATTTTGTGGGGCCTAGGAAGGAAGATAAATTCATCATGCACATGGCTAAGGATGTAGTGAATCCATTCTACCTCATCAAATAGTAGAGAATGTACAAACTACAATAAACCATTATCCTGCAACACCTTATATTTGGGTTTGAGATTTCCCAAACCATCAACCAAATTCCTTTTATACAAGTCCAACATGTTTGCATTCCCAAGCTCTTATAGGTCACAATAAATGTAGGTCGTAATATCTTCATTGTGCAGCACGTCATAGTGCATAAATGAGAATACACCTTCTGGATCATCCTCGACCAATTTAAATGGATGTTTCTTGAAGACTCGATGAGCCCTATCCTTGATTTCAACCACCAAAGGAGTCGAAATACCAGAATCTAAAGCCATTTTGAATCTAGGGTATGAAAACCTAAAAATCTGAACTAGTACATACCTTGCTTCACAACCCGATGCTAAAATTTGATTAGAAGTTGCTGAAATTACTGTTGAGATCACCAAGTTTCTTTTCTCTCTCTTCTGATCTTACTTGCTTGATCGCAATATGACAAATGAAGTCTTGAAATGCACTTTTATCCTACAAAAACCTAATTTGTCACTGTAATAAATGCAGCAACCAATTATCATAATCTTCATAAAATTTCATACCAGAGCACAAGATCCTTCAAGAACTTTCGGATATCATCTACACATATGATTCAATCCTTCTGTAATCTTCCAGAATCGATTGCAGGCCATTGAAGAGGGGGTTCTTAGAATCTGCATGAAAAGCTCCCCCTAAGGCATAAAGCCCTAGTTACTGGTTGAAGATCATGCACTATATTCGGGTGTAGACCTGTTGTTAGCTCTAGATTCATCCTTTCTCACCCACATCTTGTCTAGTTTCTCCTTGATTTCTTCTACTTTTGCTTTACCTTTCTCATATGATTTGTCCTTGTCTACCAGATCATTGTTCTTTCTTTTGTAGTACTTTGCAATGTGACCAGTTTTGTTGCATGCTCTGCAAACAACATTATTCTTCATGGGTCTAAAATTCATCTGATTCTGTATTCCCCTATACTATTTAAAAATATGTCCAAACATTCCACAAGCATAGCATCTTTTGTTCTGAAAGTTATTTATTATTGCTCTATACACATTTGAGTTGTGTCCAAAGTAATTGCATATGAAACACTAATCAGTAAAAGTAGAAACATTATTCATGTTGTTCATCGCATTGTTATTGTTCATTATTCCATTATTCATCCTAGTTCTACACTGACTCGCCATATGACCAAACTTTTTGGAAGTAAAATATCTACCATTGAATTTATGGGCATTAGGCTGTCTTACTAGAGGATTCTTTCTCTTCTTCTAGTCAGGTTTTGCATTGCCTTTTCCAAATCCAGAGGATTCACCTTTCTCAAATCCTAGACCTTGCAAATCCTTTTCATGTCTCTGACTTTCTAGCATCTCATCAAGCCTTGTTGAACTAGCTTTGAATTTATCTTTGTATTCATTGGCAGTAGTGAGTTCATTCCTCAAGGTAGCAATCTCTCTTTCAAGCTCTTGACCATTGTTCCTTTATTGTGTCAATTCAGGCTTTAACTAATCATTCTCATAGGTAAGCCTAAAGCATTAATCAACTCTTTCCTTCAATGTTTGTGCCAGATTCTCTTCATTCTTCTTCATGTCCTCAATCTCCTTAGTCAATCCCATCACAATGGATTGCATCTCATTCTTCAAAGTGGCAATATATCTCTCAAGCTTGTTAACCTCATTGGATTTGTCCTTGAATTCCATGATCTGATCTTCTTTCTCCATCAATTTATCCATTAATTCCTTCCTCTTTTCTCTATAGATACTTGCTTGACCTTTTATCTTACTAATTAATTCATCAACAACATTCAAGCTCTTCTTCAAGGTACAAACCTCACTTCTAGCTGCATCAAGATCCTCAAGTGCCACATTGAGTTGTCTCTGAAAACTAAAATCCATAGAATTAATCTCCTAGATCTTCCTCAAGCAGTTAAGATTCCTTAGAGAAACTAGGCTCTGATACCAATTGTTAGAATCATATATCACTAAGAGAAGAGAGTGAATCAGTGATCTACTAAAATTTAAAGCCGCAAACTCATTCTTTATCCACTGGTTAACAATGCATAATAGAAAAGAAGATAAGCATGCAACAAAGAATACACAAATCCACAACACTAGAATTTTTGCATGGAAACCTGGAAAGGGAAAAACCACGATGGGGATAGAACCCACAATATTCATATGCTATGGCCAGGAGTACATAAATATTACATAGATGTGGAATGCACTTCCATTCAGGCTCATTGCCTAGAGCTCATAGCTCAATTACAATGGCCTGGAAGGCTACAACCTCCAAGGAAGTCTCACTGACCTACAATTTGATTATAATGAGAAAATACAATGAAATAAACTCTCAATTAGCATCTGGCTATGCAAGAATGAGTTATGGTTAAGCACAAATTCTCTGGTTGTCATTGCTCTACTAAATACTATGTTCCTATCAGTCAGCTATTGGTTGGTTTGAAATAAAAGTGCGCACGTGAAACTGTGCTCAATCACACAAAATCTAATCACCACAATTCTAACACACCAAAAATCAACTGCCAAATTGATCTTATATATTTGGTCTTAACACAAAAGCAATCTCCTTCAAGTTGGCTTCAAGAAGTGTAACGTGTAGCTCCAAGGTGGCTTCAATCTTGAGTAAAACATAGCACTGGACCAAAAGATTATAATCACATGCTTCCTAAGCATCTTCCCAATCACCGAGATCACAAAAACAATCACCAAAAATACTACAATTATCAGAAATCAATCTGGATCAAACATTACTGAAATACCTTGTTTCACCAGTTAACTGCCTACCAGTTACCTTCATCTTTTAGATAAGATGAATCATGATTGTCAGATCAAATTACCAAGAATAGTTACCATCAATGACAACCCTAAACAAATATGAAACTACCAGAAGTCATCTGAAATCACCAGATGAGTGTCAATTGCCAACATATATAAATAACATAAACATATGGAGAACATTAATTTCTTTACGAAATATTTAACCTCCATGGTATAAAAAAGGTACGCTACATTATTAACAAAATAATTGACAATGAATAGACTTTTCAAATATATATTACTTTAATTTAATACTTTATTTATTTATGCTTCTTTAATTGTGTACTATATATCTTATATTAATTTGTTTAGTGGAGATTTTCCACCTTCACTCAAACTTTATTTAGGAGAGATAGCTCTTGATTATTTTTTTAACATGAAGATGGCTTGATGATAAAAGACAATAAAACAAGGGACTCTTTCTTCACACATGAAATCATTTATGAAGTCAAAAATGTATTCAAGTGCTTATTTTATATGTTATATTTATCCTTGATAGACTACAATATTCTATGTATCTTATAAGGTGTACAAGCTTCCACTACAAGACAATGTAGTAGTGATATGTCCAACTGATGTAATAACATCGAATGGTGTAAGGGTAATCTTGCATTACCCTAAAAAATATAATTTATTTCTATTTGGTATGTTTCTTTATTTGTTTTAAAGCCCATAATGACTCTTATGAGGTATAGGATAGTTATAAGCTTAAAAAGGTTAAAAATAATCACATGCTTTTTTTAGTAAGTCAAACTAGATGAGCACTTGTGGACATGAAAGCTGACACCAAGGAGTGAAGCAAAATAATAAAGTGAATGGTGAAAGTATCATCTCAATCATGTCTTGTACCCTTAGGAGATATTAAAGTTTTCATCTTAGAAAATTTCTTCT
Organism: Cryptomeria japonica; assembly: GCF_030272615.1. Classification (NCBI taxonomy): domain Eukaryota; kingdom Viridiplantae; phylum Streptophyta; class Pinopsida; order Cupressales; family Cupressaceae; genus Cryptomeria; species Cryptomeria japonica. Next base: position 348,237,844 of record NC_081411.1, on the reverse strand, counting down.
ATAAAGTTTCAAACTCAAATTTGAAGTCCTTAGAAGCCTCCAAAATGATCAAAAGATATATGGAATGATTATTAAATAAATTTAACATTATAGATATTTTCACAAGATTTCCAATGATATATTATAATAGAAAATTGGATGCTTGAGTTAAAAGTTATGGCTCTTAAAAGTTGTGCCACTGAAATTCAACTTTCAAATGAAAGTTCTTCCTAGGCGAGAAAATAAACGGTTGTACATTTTGGAAGATAATAAGGTGGTTATTGGTGCTAAATAAAGAGGAGAATGAAAGTAAGAGAGGACAACTCCATTAGTGTTGATTTTTGAATTATAGAGTTTCATGAGGAGCTATTTTTTTTTTTAATGAGTTAAGCCCATGTGGCTATAGATTTGTAATTTTTAAATCTATAATTTCATTTTATTGAATAAATCAAATTGGGTTATATTACTTTTGCATTTTTATGTGTTATTATTATTATTTTTCTTTATATTTTAGTGTTAGATGAAGTAACCCTTTACAAAGTTAAAATAGAACTAGAGTTCATACTTGTGTATAAACAAATTGTTGAATAAAAGGTAGTTTACACCAAGGCTCATAGTTATGGGTTTGGGAGAAAATTGATTACAATGCCTCCATGAAGAAGTTGTGGTCATGGAGCAAATATTATTGTAATATTAGAGTTTTTTAGAGCCCTATACAAACAAGCTTAAGAACTACAAGCAGATCTACATAGATGGTTTGAGCTAAGAGGGAGAGATAAAAGTGAAGATGAAGCTAAAAAAGAAAGATAGTTCAAAGAAAAGTAAGATATAGTAGGAAATATTGAGTAAGTTATAATCTTAAAGGACATATCCAAGATTTGAAAAAGAAAAATTGAAGTTTCTAAATTTTCTAGAAATCTTAACCCGACAGAGTTGATCAATTAGATCAATTGTATAGATGAATATTTTTAGGATTAGGAAGTATAAGATCTTGAGAGAGTAAAATTTGCAAAGGCTGTGTTGAAATTGTTACTACTTACTAAGTTGCCATTAGTTTTTTATCCAAAGTCATTCTATATACTCTAGTCGGTTACTACTACCAAAATATTCAGTCGGTTAGCATAGAGTAGTCGGTTATAGAAGAAAGTAGTCACGGAGCCTAGTATACACCGAGTTGTCTACCGAGTAACACTCTATGTTTATCGAGTAGCAATAACGATACACCGAGTTGATATACACTGAGTGAAACATGTTACCAAATTCATTGAACCTAGACACATGTGTGGAAACATGTTACAAGATCGAGGAACAAAGAACCGTTATAACATTGGAAATTGCACTTAAAGATTTTGCATTATTTTGAGGCTATCTATCCAATGAAATATTTTGTATGGTTATTCATTTGATAAATCATGTTTGTAAGATTGAAGCAATGAACAGATCACTGACATAAGAGATCTATTTATACAACATGGATTAAGGATAAAAATATGGAAATACAGAGGTGTATGAAGCAAGACATGTGTAATAGATAAGGACGCACCGAGTATTGCGACTGTGAAAGACGCAGAGGTCATCAAGAAGGATTTCAGAGAAGAGTCAAGGAACAGAGTAAACATAAGGGTTTATCGAGTTACTTTATGGGTTACCGAGGTATGCTATAAGCAAGGTAATCTCATTTTGAGCACATAGAATCTGCTATAATATTTCAGATGTAAAGTTGCAGATATTTGTAAAGATTTTATTGTAATATTTTGAAGTTGTAAGAGAAACCTCTAACAGGGTAAAAAACTCTAACAAAGTCTATAAATTGTAAAGCCTTTAACCAGGTGCAACATTTAGTTTAAGTGTTGTAAAATCCTTTAGCAAGGTAGATCTAACAATCTTGATACTCCTAATAGGGTAAGCTATCAGAAATAGCTAAACATGTAGCTCTAACCGAGCACTCTTTATTATTGCAGTAGTGAAGTTATGGGTGCCATCCCCACCGCAGTTTTTCTCTCTAACCAAGAGTTTCTATGTAACCAAAATATATGTGTTATGGAGTGAATCATGTATGATTGTTATTTATTTGTTTTAGCTTTATGTTATGTTACAGCAGTTTTTGGTTTATGCATAACAGTAAAGATATTGTTGAAGAAAGGATTTGAAGTACTAATTCACCCCTCCCCTCTTAGTACATTAGCTTTCCATATTGGGCCTCACAATTTGTATCAGAGCTTCAATCTTGGAAAAGGGTTTAACAGCCTAAACAGAAAGATCTTGTCAATGGAAGGCTATAAACAATCTCGGATAATTGTGTATCTGCAAGAAGAGTTGGATCATGCTAATCAAGTGATTCCAAACATGCAAAGACAAATGCAAAAATCATTGAAAGTTAGAAGAAGATTATCTAATGATTTACAGGACTCTCAAGAGCTAGTGGAACAAATTGAAACATCATCTGAGAATAGTATATCTGAAGAGACTGAAGAGATGATTGAAGAACTGAAGGAGAAGAACAAAACACTGACTGATCAACTAAAAGCAATGAAAAGAGGACATGAACATTTCAGCACAAAGATGACTGAAAATATTGATGCATTGAGGACAGCTGAGGATAAAGTAAGAGATCTAGAAAGAGAAAAACAACAGCTTAAAGCATTAGTATTTGAAAAGAATGATGAAATCACAAGGTTGACTATGATTCAACAAAATCTGTCAGATCAATTGGGTTATGCATATCATGAAGCAAATCTGAAAGATGATGAGAATCAAGCATTGAAACTTGAAGTATCAAGGTTGACCAATGAACTTGAAACATAGAAGAAATCCAAAGAAACACTGAAAAAGAGTTATGAAGCATCAAAGATGTTGGATGAACAACTTAATACAAAGAGACCCAACAAAGTTGTAGGACTCGGTTACAAAGGAAAAGACTCTACCGAGAAGGGAATCCACACTACTGAGAGAGGAGAATCATCAAAGCAAGATGGAAACAAGAAGAACATCAAAGGAAAGAAGCCTATTTGCAACTACTGTAGAAAACAAGGACATACTGCTAATATGTGCCAAATCAGAAAAGGTAAGCAACCAAATGTCACTAAGTCTAATGGTTATTATAACAATTGCAATAAGTATGGTCACACATCTAACCAATGTAGGAAAAAGTCTGCTAGCAATTATCAAAAGGCAAAATTCAAAGGGTTTTGTAAAAACTGTAATAGATATGGACATAGTACTAAGAAGTGTTGGTTTAAGCAAAAGAACTATATATGGTTTGCACACCACGAAAATACTAAAGGCTACCGAACTCACACAGATCCTAACCGACAATATTCTGCAGTACCATGGGATTACAATACAAGGATATGGTGTGAATGTTGTGGAAGATATGGACATATAAGTTCCAACTGCTTTATAAGGTTTAGAATGAACAGCCGAAGATCATGGAGAAATCCTGGTATGGCATGTTTTCATTGTCACAAAGTTGGACACTTGGCTAGAGATTGCAGAGATCAACCTATAGGAGACACTGAAGAAATAAAACACAAATTACAAATGATTTGGAAAAAGAAGGAAATTATGTCAAATGAAGAAAGCACCTTACCTACCGAGTTAGGTGCACCTATTCCAAATTAATCGGTAAAGGTATGAAGGGACTGCATTCTCTCAAAGGTTAAATCTTAACAGTTCCTATTTTATCATGTACTTAATTCAAAATCTGCATAACTAAAGATGCATTTGGAAATTTGAAATTTTATCAAGTCTGTTGGAAGCCTGTCTAGTCGGTAAATACAGGAAGTCTGGCTACTCAGTAAAAGCATAAAAAGGAAGTGGCACCGAGTGCATTTAATGTTTTTTGACCTAACTACATGGAGCCCAATAAGGTATATTGTGTACTTAAAGCACTTTGTGCGGTCATTTTACACTTACCAAGTTTTCAAGAAAGCAGAGAAAAGCGATTCAAAGGTGATCAAACCACCTCTGAAGCAAATTTCAAGGTATTTACACATCGATCTCAAGCATTTCTTAGAGATAGCTACCGGGAAATATCAGTTGTGATTATCTACTTTATATCTATTTGACATATGAAAGTCTTCAAACCCTAAGAGTATTTTGTTAAGAGATTATCCAAAATTTGTAATGGCACCTAAGATCCAGAAGCACATTGTTGTTGAGAACATTGAAAAGCCCTCACTGGAATACTCTCTAACTCCCAAAGTTGCATCTGAATCGGATGATAAAACTGCATTTTCACTCATTCTGGATAGGGTTTTATTAGTTGAGGATGTGAGATTCTTCACTAAGTGTCGTGTTGAGGAACTAGGTCATGTTGAAATCAAAGACACATATGATGAATTGTGTATCGATGGGAAATTGGATAGCAAGTATGAACACATCAAAATCAAGGGATTGACCAAAGCCCTAACCTATCCCCATGTCTTCAAACCCCAATGGGTCAAGTTTGTTCTGATCAGAGTTCATGATGATTTCATGTGGTTAGCAGAGCAACCATTTAAAATCACTAAGGAAATAATTCATTTGATCACCGGTTACCCTATTTTTTATCATGCCTGAGCTCAAAAAATGATATCACAGAAGGAATTGATCACTCTAACTGGAGTTGAATCTGATTGCAGAGGACTGAAATTAAACAATGTGACAGATGCGGAGCTGAAGTTTGCCATTAGAGTAATAGGTTATTATTTCTTTCAATCGGCAAGGGAAAACAATGTACCCTATGCAACAGTTGATTTAGCATATAAAATTGTGAAGAAAGGCATGGAAATTGATTTATGCGATGTATTGTTGAAAAACCTATTTGAGAATCTTAATACCATAAGGAAGCCAAAGAAGAACTATTAGGCCCAATATGGAAAGCTAATGTACTGAGAGGGGAGGGGTGAATCGATACTTCAAATCCTTTCTTCAACAATATCTTTACTGTTATGCATAAACCAAAAACTGTTGTAACATAACATAAAGCTAAAACAAATAAATAACAATCATACATGATTCACTCCATAACACATATATTTTGGTAATGTAGAAACTCTTGGTTACAAAGAAAAACTGCAGTGGGGATGGCACCCACAACTTCACTACTGCAATAATAAAGGTTGCTCGGTTAGAGCTACATGTTTAGTTATTTTTGATAGCTTACCCTGTTAGGAGTATCAAGATCTGTTAGATCTACCTTGCTAAAGGATTTTACAACACTTAATCTAAATGTTGCACCTAGTTAAAGGCTTTATAATTTATAGACTTTGTTAGAGTCTTTTACCCTATTAAAGGTTTCTCTTACAACTTCAAAATATTACAATAAAGTCATTACAAATATTTGCAAGTTCACATCTGAAATGTTATAGCAGATCCCATGTGCTCAAATAAGAATACTTTGCTTATAGCATACCTTGGTAACCCATAAAGTAACTCGGTAAACCCTTCTATTTACTCTGTTCTTTGACTATTCTCTGAAATGCTTCTCGGTGACCTCTGTGTCTTTGACAGTCACAATACTCTGTGCTTCCTTATCTTTTTCACATATCTTTCTTCATACACCTATATTTGATCCTTATTTCATGCTATATAAATAGATCTCTTATGATGGTGATCCATTCATTACTTCTATCTTACAAACATGATTTATCGAATGAATAACCATACAAAATATTTTATTGGATAAATGACCTCGAAATCATACAAAATCTTGAAGTGCAATTTTTAATGTGATAACAATTCTATGTTCCTTGATCTTGTAACATGTTTCTATATGTGTGTCCAGGTTCAATGAATCTGGTAACACGTTTCACTTGGTGTATACCAACTCGGTGTATCATCTTTGCTACTTGGTAGTCATAGAACATTACTCAGTAGACTGCTCGGTGTTTACTAAGCTCTGAGACTACTTTCTTCTATAACCGACTGCTCTGTGCTTACTGACTAAATATTTTGGTAGAGGTAACCGACTAGAATAACTTTGAACATAAGACTAATGGCAACTTATTAAGTAGTAACAATCTCCCCTTTTGACATTAGTTGAGATGTTTGACAAAACTACTTTCAAAGTTATAACTCAAAAATCTATATACTTACCAAATTTGACTAAACTGATGGTATATGCATTTAGTCAATAAAATGGTATATTCAGATATACTCCCCTTATCAATATATTGTACAAAACTCTGATTTTGTATGCTCGGTGATCAATATCCTATAATCACTATCCGGTTGTCACTGTTGTTCTACTCGGTATACTCCCCCTGTATACTACACTCCTTTTGTTTGATACTTTGATGCTTTGTATATCACTCCCCCTTTTTGATAAACATCAAAATTTAGTTACCATTCGGTGGTGGCAACTGGTCAAAAATGGATTTGTACTTTGTTTGTGCGTCAGTAAGAGTGGCAGAGAGGGCATTCTTGACACTGTCCATTAAAGAATTCTGAGTTGTAATGTCAGCTAATAGTGAAATTAGGCCATCTAAGGTGCTTCCCACTTGCTGAGTGGATAGGGAGGTAGCCTTGTTGATCTGCTCTTGGACGGATGAAAGATGAGGAATGAATAATGTCTGAAGTGTTATTATGTCCATCCTTATCTTGTGCTCTTCATTCCCGAGTTCCAATTGTTGAGCCATAAGCTTCTGTAACTTTGTATAGAAAGTCTGAACATAATTAGGCTCAGTGGTAAACTTACTAGAGAGATCGGTGATCTCTTTCTCAATTACATCTGTTTTATTTTTAATGTCCTTAATGAATAAAGAGAATGTACAGAGTTTCTGAAATAAATAAAGAATGTGCTTGAGTTGAGGGGACAACTCAGCAATAAATTTTACAAGTTTAACTTTGCCAATAGCTATAGCCTTTTGTACCTCCTCAATCATCTTAGCAGTGAGCTCCTTGTCCTTCAATTTGCTCAAATATTCAGATGCATCTACTCCAGATGTCTCTATCTTGGTTAGGAGTTCATCCAATTGAACATGGGTGGTTGCATCAGTTGTCATTGTAGCTTCAGGTAGCATATTTGTTAAGAGTGCTTTCACCTTCAAAAGTACTTTATTTTTCTTTCGAATAGCCATTTGCTTCTCTTGTTCAACTGTGGCTTTGCATAGTTCACCGAAATCAATGAGTGCTTGCCCTTTTAATTTAGATATATCTACATTCGGCAACACTATTGGTTTTGACAAATCTACTTTGAAACTATGTTTCTTTAGTTTCTTTTCTTTACCTTTCACCAATTGAACAAAGACAATGGCTTGTGAGGCTTGACAACCTTCGGTAGGTTGCTTGGTATAGGCAACACTTTGGTCAGTTACTTTAGCCTCTGAAGTGTCCTTTGGTGCCTCTGTACTTGGTGTCTTGGTCACAACATTTTTAGTACTAGAAGGTGCTTGTGAGGTCTATTCCCCAGTGGCTTGAGAAGTAGCTTCTCCTTCTGTAGACTTGTGACCTTTAGTGCCTCGTTCTGTATCCTAAGGGGCCTCAGTTGAGATCGGTTGATTGATCGAAGGATAGGGTTGAACTTGTTCCAAAACTGACTCACTAGATACAAGTTGGGCATAAAAGTTCCCTTCTTTCATTTCCTATTTAGGTGCCTCAGTGTCCATGATATCCTCATCAATCTATATAGTGTCAGTAGGGTCTTGCTCGGTGACATTAGGATCTTGCTCAGTGACATCAACTATTTCAACTTCAACTTGCTCACCAGCATCCTTGATGCGAAAGATTTCCTGCCACTTTTCCTTGGTCTCTTTGTGTACTTCTAGATAAAGTTCATTCATCAATTTTAAATCTTTTTGCTTGACTAGGAAGTTTTTGTGGTAGTTTGTCAGATTTTCTTTGATTTCATCTACCAACATGCCTGGAAAGAGATGTACCAGACTTCTTTCTCTAATCTATTTTTTTGAGTCCATTGCATATTTCCACATGTTATCAAGATGCACATACAATTCTTTTGGAAGAGAATTAGATACTTCCAATTGGACCAATCAGAATTTCAGAAGTGTACAGTTGATAGCTTCTTCTATTTGTCTCTTTTCGACATCATTTCTAGATTCATACTTAACATATCTGAATGATGCAAATCCACCATATTGTTTCAGATTAGCACAAAAAATTTCAACACTATGTACATTTTCCTTTGTACTCTTGACAATCTGAAATTTGTTTTTGTCTTCAGATTCAGTATCACTAGACTCTTTAGCCAAAATGAGTCTCCAAGTAGATTTCTTGTAAGTTTTTGTTACCTTAGGTGCAACAACATTCTTTGGTTTCTTACTCGGTGATGCTATTGATGGTCTTGTGTTAGGTCGCTTTGCTGGAGGAGTCGGTGATACCTTTGATGTATCCTCCTTCTTCCTTTTCAGGACTTTCCATTTAGGCAATTCGGTGCTTAATGTAATAGCTGCCTCTTGGGCTTCAGATTCCTCTTCGGTGATTACTATAGTGCCCTTGACAAGTGTGGAGGAAGAACCTTCTCAAAATATCTCTGTTATTGTCTTAATCATCTTTGTTGCTTTCCTTATAGCTTTTGGCACTACAATGCTCATCTTGTAGCTTTTGGCACTACAATGCTCATCTTAACTTTTTCTTTCACTTCTTCATATGCACCATATCTTAGCTCAGTAGAATGCCTTGGTAAAGTAAGAAAAGCATCTATCTGCTGTTGTGTGATGTCAAAATCAATCTCATAGCCCATAGGTGGCAAAGATTGAGTTCTCGGTTCCACAACATTCACATAGCAATAGTCGGTGTCTACTTCAAAACATATGTCATCCTTGTATTTTTCCACTAGTAGGGGTGGAATTCTATGCCTGTTATGCATCTTTTCTTGAAACTTGCTGAAATAATCATCCATAATATCATTAAAGTTATCACCTAGACATTTGATGTAGTCATTGATTTGATGGGTGATTGGTCGGTGTAGCTCCCAAACTACTTTACCGACTGATGGAAAGAATTTCTCAAAATAGAAAAACATGCAAACTAACAGTGATCCAAACTTCAGTGTATTGGCCAAGTTATTCTTCTTCGGCTTCCTTATGGTGTTCAGATTCTCAAACAGGTTTTTCAGCAATACTTCACAAAGATCAATTTTCATACCCTTTTTCATAATTTTGTATGCTAGGTCGACTGTTGCACAAGGTACACTATTTTCCCTTGCCAATTGGAAGAAACAGTAACCTATTACTCTAATGGAAAACTTTAGCTCTACATCTGTCACATTATTCAATTTCAATCCTTTGCAATCAGATTCCACTCCGGTTAAACTGATCAATTCCTTTTGTGATATAATTTTATGAGCTGGAGCATGATCATAAATAGGGTAATCGGTGATCAAATGAATGATTTCCTTGGTAATTTTGAATGGTTGCTCCTCTAACCACATGAAATCATCATGAACTCTGCTCAAAACAAACTTGACCCATTGGGGTTTGAAGACACAGGGATAGGTTAGGGCTTTAGTCAATCCCTTGATTTTAATGTGTTCGTACTTGCTATCCAATTTCCCATCAGTGCACAATTCATCATATGTATCCTTGATTTCAACATGAACGAGTTCCTCAACACGACATTTGGTGAAGAATCTGACATCCTCAACTAGCAAAACTTTATCCGGAATGAATGAAAATGCAATTTTGTCATCCGATTCAGATGCTACTTTAGGAGTTAGAGAGTATTTCAGTGAGGGCTTTTCAACATTATTAACAACAACGAGCTCTTGGATCTTAGGTGCCATTGCATATTTTGGATAAATTCTAACAAAAGATCCTTAGGGTTTGAATATTTTCAAACGGTAGATGCTTTCATCTTAGTAAATATGAAACAAAAATTCTCAACAGATGTGATCGGTAAACTAGCTTGACAATGCATTGAGATTGATGTAAATACCTTGAAATTCACTCAGGAGGTGGTTTGATCGCCTTTGAATCACTTGTTCTGCTCTCTTGAAAACTTGGTGAGTGTAAAATGACCACCTAAATGCTTTAAGTACATAATATGCCTTATCGGGCTCCGTGCAGGTTAGGTTAAAAATATTAAATGCACTTGGTTCCACTAAACTGATTTACTTTCCTTTTTGCGCTTTAACCGAGTAACTAGATTTCTTTCATTTATGGACTTGACAGGCTTCCTATATAGTGCTCCAAAAGACTTTGATAGAATTTCAAACTTATGAATACATCTTAGCTATGCAGATTTTGAATTAAGTAGATAATAAAATAGGAACTGTTAAGATTGAACCTTGAGAGAATGCAGTCCCTTCATACCTTTGTTGATTAATTTGGAATAGGTGCACCTAACTTAGTAGGTAAGGTGCTTTCTTCATTTGACAGAATTTCCTTCTTTTTCCAAATCATCTAGAATTTGCTTTTTATCTCTTTAATATCTTCTTTTGGTGGATCTCTGCAATCTCTAGCCAAGTGTCCAACTTTGTGACAATGAAAATATGCCATACCAAAATTTCTCTATGACCTTCAGTTTTTCATTCCAAACCTTATAAAGTAGTTGGCACTTATAAATCCATATCTTCCACAATATTCACACTATATCCTTGTATTGTATTCCCATGGTACTATAGAATACTGTCGGTAAGGATTTGTGTGAGTTCGGTAGCCTCTGGGATTTGCTCGGTGTGCAGACCACATATAGTTATTTTGCTTATACCAACACTTCTCGGTACTATGTCCATATCTATTGCAGTTTTTACAAAATCCTTTGAATTTTGCTTTCTGATAATTGCTAGCAGACTTTGTCCTACATTGGTTAGATGTGTGACCATATTTATTGCAATTGTAACAATAACCATTGGACTTAGTGACATTTGGTTGCTTACCTTTCCTGATTTGGCACATATTAGCAATATGACCTTGTTTTCCACAGTAGTTGCAAATAGGCTTCTTTCCTTTGATGTTCTTCTTGTTTCCAGCTTGCTTTGATGATTCTCCTCTCTCGATAGTATGAATTTCCTTCTTGGTAGAGTCTTTTCCTTTGTAACTGAGTCCTGCAACTTTGTTGGGTCTTCTTGTATTCAGTTGTTCATCCAACATCTTTGATTCTTCACAACTCTTTTTCACTGTTTCTTTGGATTTCTTCTTTGTTTCAAGTTCATCGGTCAACTTTGATACTTCAAGTTTAAATGCTTGATTCTCATCATCTTTCAGATTTGCTTCATGATGTGCCTAACCCAATTGATCTGACAGATTTTGTTGAATACCAGACAACCTTGTGATTTCATCATTCTTTTCAAATACTAATGCTTTAAGCTATTGATTTTCTCTTTCTAGATCTCTTACTTTATCCTCCGCTGTCCTCAATGCATCAAGATTTTTAGTCATATGTGTGCTGAAATGTTCATGTTCTCTTTTCATTTCTTTTAGCTGATTAGTGAATGCTTTGTTCTTTTCTTTCAATACTTCAATCATTTCTTCAGTCTCTTTAGACATACTATTCTCAGATGATGTCTCAATTTGTTCCACTAACTCTTGAGAGTCCTACAAATCATCAAATAATCTTCTTCTAACTTTCAATGATTTTTCATTTGTCTTTGCATGTCTACAATCACTTGATTAACATGATCCAACTCTTCTTGTAGATACACAATTCTCTGAGATTGTTTATGGCCTTCCATTGATAAGATCTTTCTCTTTAGGTTGTTAAACCCTTTTCCAAGATTCAAGCTCTGATACCAATTGTTAGGCCCAATATGGAAAGCTAATGTACTGAGAGGGGAGGGGTGAATCAGTACTTCAAATCCTTTCTTCAACAATATCTTTACTATTATGCATAAACCAAAAGCTGCTATAAAGCTAAAACAAATAAATAACATTCATACATGATTCACTCCATAACACATATATTTTGGTTACGCAGAAACTCTTGGTTAGAGAGAAAAACTACGGTGGGGATGGCACCCACAACTTCACTACTGCAATAATAAAGGTTGCTCGGCTAGAGCTACATGTTTAGCTATTTATGATAGCTTATCCTATTAGGAGTATCAAGATCTATTAGATCTACCTTGCTAAAGGATTTTACAACACTTAATCTAAATGCTGCACCTAGTTAAAGGCTTTACAATTTATAGACTTTGTTAGAGTCTTTTACCCTGTTAAAGGTTTCTCTTACAACTTCAAAATATTACAATAAAATCATTACAAATATCTGCAACTTCACATCTGAAATGTTATAGCAGATTCTATGTGCTCAAATAATATTACCTTGCTTATAGCATACCTCCGTAACCCATAAAATAACTCGGTAAACCCTTCTGTTTACTCTATTCTTTGACTGTTCTGTGAAATGCTTCTCGGTGACCTCTGTGTCTTTGACGGTCACAATACTTTGTGCTTCCTTATCTTTTTCACATGTCTTTCTTCATACACTTATATCTAATCCTTATTTCATGCTGTATAAATAGATCTCTTATGACAGTGATCCATTCATTGCTTCGATCTTACAAACATGATTTATCGAATGAATAACAATACAAAATATTTCATTGGATAAATGACCTTGAAATCATACAAAATCTTGAAGTGCAATTTCCAATGTGATAATGATTCTATGTTCCTCGATCTTGTAACATGTTTCCATATGTGTGTCGAGGTTCAATGAATCTAGTAACACGTTTCACTCGGTGTACCTGTTAGGTCCCGAAGACAACTGAGAAGGGGGGTGAATCAGTTGTCTAATAAATTCAAACCAAAAACCAATTAACCAACTTAATGCTCAATACCAGTAAACCAGTTAAGTATGTCGGTAGATAGTGTTAATAGTAAATTGCTATACCGGTAAAGATTAATGCATGAAACACAAACATAAAGTCATTCACAACACATAACACCAATATTTGTATGTGGAAACCCTGTAAGGAGAAAAACCATGGCGGGAAACCTTACCCACAATCAGATGATACTACTATAGATAGTAAGTGTACATAAATGGGGTCTGCACATGCAGAAAGGCCAACAGCCTAGAGCTCACTGCTCAATCACAAAATGGGAGTCACATTGACTACAGTTGGATGGTTAAATCCAATAAGAATGTACTGCACAAAATAGCATCTTCACATGCTGGATTTAGTACCAGTGTAATGCTGATATGCTCATACAAAAACCTAGCTTCACCTTCAAATGATGTCTTCATGTATACCTTTGCTTGATCTCGCATATACCTTCACTTAATTATTTTTTGCACTCCACACTTGATCTTACAAATAAGATCTTACATTTATACCATACCCTAAGACCAATTTTAGTAGGTTGGCTCTACAAGATATTACAATAAAATCATTTTACAAACAATATAATATCCGATGCAATAACCAATTAAACATGTCAGCTTAATACATTTACATCAATAATAAATCATCTCCATAGCATGCCATGCTGATCTGGAAAAGATAAACCTACCGGTGTAACCCTAGATAACCTAGACCTATTTGTTGGTAAAAGCAAATATGCAAATATGAATATATCAATGATTAATTCTTCAAAACAAAGTGTCCACATGATGTCTTCAACATTACCAAGTGTCTTCCATATTATTCCAGATACCGGTGAACATTATATCCTGTCGCTGAACCATATACCAGTAACTGTTGCACAGTTTACTTGCTTGTTGGTGAATGTTGCTAGATCTCCAAAGTGCTTGTTTTTAGTAGGTGTTGACATCAATGACAAAACCATACCAAAATACCAACAATCTCCCCCTTTGGCATTGATGGCAATGCAAGATGGAGAAACCATCAAAGTGCCAAAACAGAAATGCCAAATACCAAAAATCAACAATCTCCATTTCTCCCCTTGGGAGCAACATGTGTTTATCCAAGGATTTATTTTCAATACCAATCTTTCCTCAAAAGATAATGTGTTTTTCCATAGATATCTCTCCCCCTTTGACATCAAATGCCAAAGCTACAAAATTTAAGTCCATACAAAATACCAACTACTCCCTCTGAGAAGTAGCTTCCTCATCAAATACCGGAATAAAAGATTTGTCTTTTTAATTATGCCGATTGATGACAATCATCAATTGTCTAAGTCTCTACTAGTGGTGGTATGACTCCAAGTTGATCTCTGAGATATTGAAAAGTCTCCTTAGGCAAAGGTTTTGTGAAAATATCTGCAAGCTGTTCTTTAGTATTCACACAAACCAGTTTTATCTCCTTTTCTTCAACTTTTTCCCTTAGAAAATTCATTTTGATAGAAACATGTTTTGTTTTAGAATGTAATACTGGATTCTTAGATATATCAATTGCTGTAGTGTTATCATTGTAGCTAGTAATAGGTTCCTTGCATTTTACCTTTATGTCTTTCAACATTTGCTTAAGCCATAATACCTGTGTATAGTTAATTGTTGTTGCAACATATTTTGATTCTACTGTTGATAAAGATGTACAACTCTGTTTCTTACTCAACCAAGAAACCAATCTCTTTCCAAGAAAGAATGCTCCTCTAGTGGTGCTTTTTCTATCATCCACATCTCCTACCCAATTTGCATCTGTGTATGCACATAGGTCAAAATTTTCATCTTTAGGATACCATAATCCAAGATTTGTTGTGCCTTGTAGGTACCGAAAAATCCTTTTTACTGCTAATTCATGATTTTCCCTAGGATTACTCTGAAATGTAGAAACAATACATACTGCATTCATAATATCAGGCCTGGTTTGTGTCAAATACAGTAAACCTCCTATCATAGATTTGTAGCTAGTTGGATTAACAGGTGTAGATTCATCCCTTTGAGATAATTTGTCATTTGTAGTCATAGGTGTGCTTACCAGTTCAGAGTTCTCCATCCCAAATTTCTTTAGTAATTCTTTCAAGTACTTGGATTGACTCAAAAATATACCTTTATCAGTCTGTGAAATCTGCAATCCTAAAAAGAATTTTATTTCTCCAATCATAGACATTTCAAATTCTTGCTGCATTTTAAGAGAAAATTTCTTACATAATCCATCTTCTCCTCCAAAGATTATATCATCAACAAATACTTCAATAATCAAGATGTCATCATTAGTTATTTTGTAATATAAATTGCTATCTGCATTTCCTTTAGTAAAACCAATCGTCAAAAGGTACTTAACCAACCTTGCATACCAAGCTCTTGGGGCTTGTTTCAATCCATACAGAGCTTTTCTTAACTTGCAAACCATATCATTGTCATCTGTTAAAGAAAATCCAATAGGTTGTTCAATATATACTTCTTCTTCAAGATCTCCATTCAAAAATGCACATTTAATATCCATTTGATAAACTTTGTAATCCTTGTAAGCTGCAAAAGTCAAGAATAATCTGACTGCCTCAATTCTAGCTACCGATGCAAAGGTTTCATTGTAATCAAATCCGTCTTTCTGAGAATATCCCTTACATACTAGTCTTTCTTTATTTATGACAACCTTACCATCTTCATTAAGTTTGTTTCTAAATACCCATTTGGTTCCAATTACATTTTTATCTTTAGACCGGGGAACTAATGTCCAAGTATTATTTTTCTCAATTTGTCCTAATTCTTCTTCCATAGCTTTAATCCAAAATTTATCTTCACATGCCTCATTGATAGATGATGGTTCAATTTGAGAAATAAGACATACCTCTTCATTTGCCAATCTTCCTCTTGTCATAACTCCTTTGAATTTGTTTCCAATTATCTAATCTTCAAAATGATTCAATCTTACATACTGGGGTGTCTTAGTTTGCTGTTGCTCTTCAATTACTGTGGAATCCTCTGATGATACCAGAGTAGCTAGATCTTCATTTTGTACCAGTGGATTAAGTATAGGTTCATTTGTCACAACTTATGTTACCGGTTCAGAGTCTATATACCTTGAAGTTCCTCTAAATTGTTCATCAATCTTTACATTTGTACTCTCAACAATTTTCTGCAATCTCTTATTAAAACATCTATATGCCTTGCTTTTAGATGAATAACCAAGAAATATTCCTTCATCACTTCTAGGATCAAATTTGACAATATACTCATCTCTTCTAATATAAAATTTACTTCCAAAAATTCTAAAATACTTAAGAGTAGGAGTAATACCAAACCATAGTTCATGAGGGGTCTTACCGGTTTCACCTTTGATGTGAACTTTGTCGAATGTATAGACAACAGTGCTAACTGCCTCTCTCCAATACACATGTGGTAGATTTGCTTATGATAACATACTTCTTGCTGCATCCAAGATAGTTTTGTTGTTCCTTTCAACAACTTCATTCTGTTGTGGTGTCCGAGGTGCTGATAACTGTCTTCTGATTCCATTCACTTCATAGATTGTATTAAAGTCCTTAGATGTGAATTCTCCTCCTTGATCTGATCTTAAACATTTGATTTTCTTACCGGTTTCATTTTCAACCATTGCTTTGAACAGTTTGAACTTCACAAGTGCTTCTGATTTTTCTCTGAGAAAAGTAACCCAACACATTCTAGAATAATCATCAATAATTAGCATGAAATATCTATCACCTTGTAAGCTTTTACTTCTAGCTGGACCACATAAATCAGTGTGAATTAAATCAAGATTATTATTGGATTTTTCTAGAATACTTTTGAAACTAGCTCTAACTTGTTTTCCAAATTGACATTCCTTACAAATTGTATTTTGAGGTTTCACAATTTTAGGTAGATCTCTAACTGCCTTAGAAGTACTGATTTTTACCATGCAATCAAAGTTTACATGACATAGTCTCTTATGCCATAACCAACTTTCATCTATATGTGCAATCAAGCATGCCTTTTCACTATTATTCAAATGAAAGATATTGCCTCTAGTCTGATTACCGGTTGCAATTTCCAAACCAGTTCTATTCATGATTTTGCATTTTCCATTTTTAAATTGTAACTGAAATCCCTTCTCAACTAATTGAGCAACACTTAAAAGATTATGCTTTAATCCTTCAACATAGTAGACATTGTCAGTGTTATGCTTACCATCAAGAGATATTGAACCCTTACTTTTCATTGAATAGGCTTTGACATCTCCAAATCTTAATAAACCTCCATTGTATTCTTGAAAGTTCAAGAATTTACCTTTGTCTCCAGTCATATGATGTGAGCATCTGGAGTCAATGATCCATTCATCCTTTGTTTCAACTTTAGCTGCCAGGGCTTGTTCTACCAGTTGAGCAGTAGGTGTCAGTTGATCTTCTGTTATAGCAACAAAAACCCATCCATTGTCTATTGGATCCTCATCAAAATCATCAGTCACACCTTCATCAACAATGTAAGAAGATTTGTCTTTGTTCTTCTTAAATCTATATCTTTGATATTCAGGATTAGGCTTGTATGTTCTTCTAGCTTCTTCTCTTAGTCTAGCATGTCTATCAGGGCATCTTGAAGCCATATGACCGATCTTATTGTAGTTAAAACTTTTAAAGGGTGCTTTACCTTCATACTTACTCCCAATTGGACCTTTTGGCATTTTTCTTGCAAATAGTGCTTCAAGTTCTTCAAGCTCTTCATTCTCCTTTCTGGATTCTTCAAGTTCTTTTGCATAAAAGGCTCTCCAGTCTAATTTGTCAAATGATGGAGTAGATGATGTTGATACTTTGAAGGCTAAATCAGTTTTTATAGTAGCAATAGGACCAAATTCCTCAATTTCAAAGGCTAAAAGTTTTCCAATCAATGTATCCCTAGTTATTGATGTATTAGGCATTGTTCTCAACTCATTTATAGCAGTAACCTTCATTTTATATGCCGGTGGCAAGCCTCTTAATATTTTTGAAATAATTTCATCCTCACTCAGAGTTCCTCCACAACATTTAATACCCAAAACAATTTCATTTACTCTTCCCATAAAAGTAGAAATCCTTTCATCTTCTTCCATTTTCAGATGTTCATACCTGACTCGGAAGCTTTCAAGTTTTGCAATCTTGACTATGGAATCTCCTTCATTCAGTGTTTCTAAATGATCCCAAATAGCTTTAGCAGTAGACCTATCTGATAATCCCATGATTTGTTGATCTGATAATGCAGTCAAAAGTGCTTCTCTTGCTTTGCAATCATTTTCTTCATCTTTGGCTAAGGTAGTTGGAGCAGTCTGACCAGCTACAGCAGCAGTATAACCATTCTTTGTAACTTCCTAGATGTCTTTACCAATGCAATTCAGATGTGTCTCCATTCTAATCTTCCATATTTCATAGTTGGTTCCATCAAGTTTAGGACTATCCTTCCTGAAGTAATTTGTAGACATTGGATCTACTCAAGTTGTTAAACTTCTACAAAAGAGGACTAAGCTCTGATACCAGTTGTTAGGTCCCAGAGACAAGTGAGAGGGGGGCGGGGTGAATCAGTTGTCTAATAAATTAAAACCAAAAACCAATTAACCAACTTAATGGTTAATACCAGTAAACCAATTAAGTATGTCGGTAGACAGTGTTAACAGTAAATTGCTATACTGGTAAAGATTAATGCATGAAACACAAACATAAAGTAATTCACAACACATAACACCAATATTTGTACGTGGAAACCATGTAAGGGGAAAAACCACGGTGGGAAACCTTATCCACAATCAGATGATACTACTATAGATAGTAAGTGTACATAAATGGGGTCTGCACATGCAGAAAGGCCAATAGCCTAGAGTTCATTGCTCAATCACAAAATGGGAGTCACACTGACTACAATTGGATGGTTAAATCCAATAAGAATGTACTGCACAAAATAACATCTTCATATGCTAGATTCAATACTGGTGTAATGCTGATATACTCATACAAAAACCTAGCTTCACTTTCAAATGATGTCTTCATGTATACCTCTTCTTGATCTCACATATACCTTCACTTAATTCTTTTTCACACTCCACACTTGATCTTACAAATAAGATCTTACATTTATACCATACCCTAAGACCAATTTTAGTAGGTTGGCTCTACAAGATATTACAATAAAATTATTTTACAAACAATATAATATCTGATGCAATAACCGATTAAACATGTCAGCTTAATGCATTTACATCAATAATAAATCATCTCCATAGCATGCCATGCTGATCTGGAAAAGATAAACCTATTGGTGTAACCCTAGATAGCCTAGACCTATTTGCCGGTAAAAGAAAATATGCAAATATGAATATATCAATGATTAATTCTTCAAAACAAAGTGTCCACATGATGTCTTCAACATTACCAAGTGTCTTCCATATTATTCCAGATACCGGTGAACATTATATCCTATCGGTGAACCATATACCAGTAACTATTGCATAGTTTACTTGCTTGCTGATGAATGTTGCTGGATCTCCAAAGTGCTTGTTTTTAGTAGGTGTTGACATCAATGACAAAACCATACCAAAATACCAACAATATCATCTTTGCTACTCGGTAGTCATAGAACATTACTTGGTAGATTGCTTGGTGTTTACTAAGCTCTGAGACTACTTTCTTCTATAACCGACTGCTCTTTGCTTACCGACTAAATATTTCAGTAGAGGTAACCGACTAGAATAACTTTGAATAAAAGACTAATGGCAACTTATTAAGTAGTAACAATAACAACTCGGCTAATACAGTAAAGTTTGGATCACTTTTGGTATGCATGTTTTTCTATTTTTAGAAATTCTTTCCATCAGTCGGTAATGTAGTTTGGGAGCTACACCGACCAATCACCCATCAAATCAATGACTTCATCAAATGACTAGGTGATAACTTTAATGATATTATGGATGATTATTTCAACAAGTTTCAAGAAAAGATGCATAAAAGGTATAGAATTCCACCCCAGCTAGTGGAGAAATACAAGGATGACATATGCTTTGAAGTAGACACCGACTACTGCTATGCTAATGTTGTGGAACCGAGAACTCAATCTTTGCCACCTATGGGTTATGAGATTGATTTTCACACCACACAACAGTAGATAGATGATTTTCTCACTTTACCAAGGCATTCTACCAAGCTAAGATATGGTACATATGAAGAAGTGAAAGAAAAAGTTAAGATGAGCATTGTAGTGCCCAAGGCTACAAGGAAGGAAACAAAAATGATCAAGGTATTAATGGAGAAATTTGGAGAAGGTTCTTCCTCCACACTTGTCAAGGGCACTCTAGCCATCACCGAGGAGGAATATGAAGCCAAGGAGGCAGCTATTACATTGAGCACCAAATTGCCTAAAGGAAAGGTTTTGAAAAGGAAGAAACATGATACATCAAGGTATCACCGACTCCTCCAGCAAAGCAACCTAATACAAGAGCATCTGCAGCATCACCGAGTAAGAAACCAAAGAATGTTGCCGCACCCAAGGTAACAAAAACTGACAAGAAATCTATTCGGAGACTCATTTTGGCTAAAGAGTCTAGTGACACTGAATCTGAAGACAAAAGTAAATTTCAGATTGTCAAGAGTAAAAAGGAAGATGTACATAGTGTTAAAATTTTTTGTGCTAATCTAGAGCAATATGGTGGATTTGGATCATTCAAATATGTAAAGTATGAATCCAAAAATGATGCAGAAAAGAGACAAATTGAAGAAGGCATAATCTGTACTCTTTTGAAATTCCGATTGGTTCCATTGGAAGTAACTAATTCTCTTCCAAAAGAATTGTATTCACATATTGATAATAGGTGGACATATGCCATGGACTCGGAAAAGCAGATGAGAGAAAGAAGTTTGGTACATCTCTTTCTAGGCATGTCAGTAGATGAGATCAAAGAACATCTGAAAAACTACCACAAAAACTTTCTAGTCAAGCAAAGAGCCTTAAAATTGATGAATGGACTTTACTTGGATGTAGAGAATGAAACCAAAGAAAAATGGCAGAAAATCTTTCGAATCAAGAATGTTGGTGAATAAGCTAAAGTTGAAATAGTTGATGTCACTGAGCAAGATCCTGATATCACCGAGCAAGACCCTGCCGCCACTATACAAATTGATGAAGATATCATGGACACTGAGGCACCAGAATAGGAAATGATAGAAGGGAATACATATGCCCAACTTGTATCTAGTGAGTCAGTTTTCGAACAAGTTTAGCCCTATCCTCTAGTCAATCAGTCTGTTTCAACCGAATCCCCTCAAGATACTGAACAAGGAACAAAAGGTCACAAGTCTACAGTAGGAGAATCTACTTCTCAAGCCACCGATGAATAGACCTCTCAAGCTCCATCGAGCACTGAAAGTGTTACAACTGAGACACCAAAGGACACTACAAAGGCTAAAGAAATCGACCAAAGTGTTGCCTCTACTGAGAAAAATCCTTTAGCAAGGTAGATCTAACGATCTTGATACTCCTAATAGGGTAAGCTATCAGAAGTAGCTGAACATGTAGCTCTAACCAAGCACTCTTTATTATTGCAGTAGTGAAGTTGTGGGTGCCATCCCCACCGCACTTTTTCTCTCTAACCAAGAGTTTTTGCGTAACCAAAATATATGTGTTATGGAGTGAATCATGTATGATTGTTATTTATTTGTTTTAGCTTTATGTTATGTTACAATAGTTTTTGGTTTATGCATAATAGTAAAGATATTGTTGAAGAAAGGATTTGAAGTATTGATTCACCCCTCCCCTCTCAGTACATTAGCTTTCCATATTGGGCCTAACATTGAAATGTCATGCTAGGATATAGTAGAAGGAAGCACAACTATAAACAAATGAAAGAGGAAAATAAAAGATAACAAGATGGCATTAGAAGGTGCAAAAGTTGAAGAAAAAGTTCATTCATATTGATTATGAGTTGGACTTGTTGAAGAAGATGCAAGTTTTGAAGTAGGTAGGTAAGTATATCAATGAATAAACAACTAATTTCTATAGGATATTGATCAAAAGAGGCAATTCTAAGGCTAACAAGGGAAAAAGTAGCCCACTATATAAATGGGTTGAAGAAAAGTACTCAAGAGGAGATAAATTTGGTTACAATGACCACTATTGAGGATGTTTATAAATTTTACCTAAAGGTAGTAGAGAAGCTTAATAGAAGATTTGAAAGAGAGTAGAGACAAAGAGGTTGCAATGGAAATACTTGTATAAGATCACATTGATGAAAAATTAAGACCAAAAGAAAAATGATTGAGTTATAAATAGTGAAAACAAAAAAAGAGACAATTCTTACCACCCTTGTGAGAAAAATAATGGTGACAAAAAAGGAAATGAAAGGTCTGAATGAGGACATGTAAGAGGAGGATCTATGAAATCTATTTCCAATATGGATAAGAAGGACATTAAGTATATAAGTTTCCACATCATCAAGGAGGGAAGAAAAGAAGACCTTAAGGTAATGCAAGTTGCACATGTATATGAAGATGTTGAATCTAAACATTCTAAATATGTAGATAGAGGGGAATTTCTTTTCACGAGAAAATAATTTCCAAATAAGGGGAAAGGTTTAGTCCAAAGGATGATTTTATTTTGCACAAGGTGCAAACGTGAATGTAAGGTTTGTAATGTTATCATTGATAGTGCTAGCACCATGTTAGTAAACAGATTTGTCACTATGGATTATTTTAGAAAATGACTCAAGATTATCTAACAAATAACAACAAACTCACTAACAGATGGATAGATCATTTTTGAGTTAATGATCTCCGTTTTAATTTAAAATGGATAGCTCCCTCATAAGATATAATTTAAATTTTTAGTGTATTCTTTTAACCAAAAAGGAAGAAAAAAAACTAATATTCCCACATAGCCATGTCGTGAATGTGAAAAATGAATTTGAATAGAATAATGAACATATTAATAAAAAGAAATCCACTAGCACATCAACACATAGATTGACATATTGTTGAACAAATGAATAACTCCATATTTGAAATCTACTTATCCTAGAAAGATAAGAACATTGATCGAATGAATATTATATTCACAAAGAAAAATAAAATTTAAAAATATATGGTCAAGCTCATAGATTTCAAACAAATATTTGAGAAATAGATTCTATTTCATATGCACAAAATGCAAATGACTTCCTTCAAAAACCAACATATTTTGTTCAACTTTCTCTTATCACATCTCAGTCTCACATCAAAGTGTGATGGGGATCAAATAAAATCATGGCCCTTTCCCTATTGTGGGGTTACATATTTAAAGAAATCCCCAAAAGAACATTTTTTAGTTTCTATTACTGATTTTGTAAAACCCATTACAAAAATAAAATATATAATCTTTTCATGTTCCCATGAACATAATATTTAGTTCATTGAAAATGAATTAAAATATTATGTGTGCAAACATTATAATTGAATAATATATACCAACATAAATTGGATAGGTGGATGAGGATAGTTGTATTGACAACATCTTTGGATATCCCTACCAAATTCTATCAAACTAGAGTTGTTGTAGCTTCTACTGATACATAATAAGTTTCATCAAATGAACTTTGATGTACAACAACACTCATATTAATAATCGCTACACACATTATTGTATTTTGTTACTCATGACTGACATAGAGATACACATTTTCTTTGGTTATAAGAACTTGAAAGAGATATGAAATCTTATGTATATTGTACCTCGGAGGAATCTACAAAGTGATTGAGATTTAACTTTATCTCTACTAGCTTATTTTATTCTAACAACATTCTCCAATGCAACATATTATAAGAAATACCTTAATAAGTTGTCCTCTATCTACCTAGTATGCACCAAACTCTTGAGAAAATTATGATGATCATCAATTATATATAGATCTATTATTTTATTAGCATAATTTTTAATGGATTCATGAGTAAAACCTCCATTTAATAATCTTCATTGTTACTATCCCACTTACATAATTATGGAGAGATGTACAATTGCCTTTATGTTTATAGTAATCCTAAGCTTTGAAGTGTACACAAGACTCCTAGAGGGGCTAATTCTAGCTGCTATTTATTGAGTAATAGAAAAATGATACAAACAAGAGAAAATAAAAATAAATCAAATACAATAAAACTTAGAAAGAAAGCAAAATACAATAGCCATGTTTTTTAACGGGTTGACCAAATGGATACATCCACATAAAGGAGGGAATAGCTCTGTTTTTCTTATTAAATCACAATATAATACAATCCTCTATTATAGGATATCAAAGATATATGTTCATTTGACAACCATATGATCCACACTCCTCAATGTCTAACAATAATCGAAGAGAAATATGAGAGGACGTTACCAAAAAAATAGTCAGAAGCATTACACATCATAAATAGAAATACCATCAAAAGAACATTACATCCATGACCAAGATTGGATAGCACAAGTGTTACGCCAACAATCTGCCACATGAAGTCTAATCTTGGTTGGAAGAGAGATGCTTATTCAAGATATTCCTCACTCAAGGCTTATTGTTACAACTTGACAATGCCAAAAGAAGTCCTACAAATCTCAAAATTCACCCTTGGAACAATATTCATCAAAACAATCGACATTTCACTTTTTTATCAATCTTCTCTACCTGCAATTTTTATTCATCTAGAACATGATGAATAAAATTATATCTCAGTTTTATATGTTTGGTCCTACTATAAAAGTGGAATTATTTGCCAAGTGAATAGACTAGTTCTATTACAAAACAAATTTTAAATTGATTTCTTACACTATAGTTCATCCAACAACTTCTATAACCATATCACTTCCTTTCCTCCTTTAGTTAAATCAATGTATTCAGCCTTGGTAGAAGAAAGTGAAACCACGTGTTGTAATAGTGAAACCCAACTGATCGCTGCCCCATAAAAGGTAAACACATAACCGATAGTAGACCTCCTTTTATCCAAATATGTAGCCATATCTGAATCAACATATCCTTGCAACTGAGTATTCTTTCCTCCAAAACATAACACATGATTGAAAGTGCCTTTCAAGTACCGAAAGATCCACTATAGTGCGTGCCAATGAGATTTACCTGGATTACTTTAAAATCTACTCACAACTCCCACTGCATGAGAAATATCCAAACGAGTACAAGTCATGACATACATGAGATTGCTAACTGCAGATGAATAGGGAACACTTCATAGTTTATTGATCCTCTTAAGTTTTCCGACACATAGCTGAAGATAAGTGAAAATGATCAGCCAAAGGAGTACTAACAAAATTGGCATTATTCATATTGAATTTATCTAATATTTTGACAATATATTTTTCTTGAGATAATCTGATTTCTTTCTTGTTTCTATCCCTGATAATATTCATCCTAGGAATCCTCTTCACTACCCCTAGATCTTTCATGGCAAAGCATTGAGCTAAATGTTGCTTCAATTCACAAACTATTGTTATACTAGTGCCAACAAATATAATCAAAATAAAGCAAAAGGATAACAAGTATGATTAAAATGTTGTTGTGACATGAAGCTATCAAATTTAAGATACCACAGCCTCGGGGCTTGCTTCAGCCCATACAAACTCTGCTTCAATCTGCAATATAAATGGTCTTGACCCTATTTAATAAAACCTTTAGGCTATTCCATATACAACTCCTTGAAAATATTTCCATGAAGAAATATTGTTTTGACATCAAGTTTCTCAAGTTCCATATCCCAAACAGCTGCAATGCCTAATACAGCTCGAATGGTGGTCATTTTTAGAACACGTAAGAAAATCTCATTGAAAAAAGTCCCCTTTTTCTCATCAAAACCTTTTACAAATAGTCTTTCCCTAATATAGAATTTACTACCTCCATCATATTCTTTGAGTCGATACACCCATTTATTCTTGACTGGTTTTTAATTTTGCAGAAGAGGAACCAATTCCAGAGTATAATTTTCCTACAAAGACTCCAATTTATCTTGCATTTATTCCTACCATTTCATTGAATTTGCATCTTTACAAGCATATTTAACGATTGCAAGCTCTGATTGATCCAAAAGCAATAACTCATAATCATCAAATTTGGTTGGGCACCTTTTCTCACGGGTAGACCTTCTCAATTCAAGAGCTAGTTCTGGCAAAGAATCTTCCAAATTCAATCTTTCCAAATTAAAACTGCAAATTTTCCCTTTCTTGTACATTTTTATCAATAATTTAACTTTGTATACCTCCAATTGACTGTGGCAGTGAACTTCCCTGTTCTGGCACAGAGGTTTGTTTTGTTTTTCCAAATTGAGCTTGTCAAAGAACATCACATGACTAGTCAAGAGTTTGAAAGGGTTGTACCATGTACTCAAAGAGCTATGCATGAGCTCGGGAAGGCTACACAAAAATATGTACTGACAATGATGAAGAAACTTGAGGCTGCAATACAAAATCACGTGCTGACATGTCCAAACGCATGGACATTTGACTCGAAGGAAACATTTAATTTTGGGACTACAAGGTATTACATATAGGCTTCGCACAGCTCCCCAAAGGTAGCGATTGAATTGATAGAGGTTGCATGATAGCTTTAGGTGGTGGCTGTGTGGGAAATGTTACTCCCAATAGGTGTGTTATAGGATTTGTAGGCAATGTAGTCACATGTGAGGGCTGAGAGGGAATATTGAATGGTTGTACACTCATAGTCATACAAAGAGAGCTCTTAGAGGAGCTTGGAACAAGGATTTTAAAATATGCATTATTCTATATAAATAAATTTTCCACAGGGACAAATTCTTTCATAGGTATCACTTGTTGGTGCAGAGCTGAAATTATTTTCTCATTGAATACAACATCTCGACTGCAAACAAGCTACTTGGTTGTAGGTGTTAGGACTGCAATTTTTGTTTTACATTTTGGCAAAACTAATTTTGGTATTAGGTTGTCAAATTTTGGGCTTGTAAGCTGACATCCTGCGTGGACCTTTTGATTATGATGCAATTTTCTTTTGTAGGGTATTATTTTTCCTTTTTTTGGGTCTCCTAGGTGAGGAACTCCATGACCCTTATACCCCTTATTGTAAGTTGCACGTGCTCTTTTGGTGCCTTAATTTTTGTTCCCGCCACCCTGCTAGTTATTACTTTCCTTATTTTTAAGTGTTGTGGGCTTACAGATTACATTTCGGGTAAAAGTGCAGCTTTTTCCTTACCCCTCACTTCTGTTTTCATGACCAAAAGTATGTAGTAGGCATGAGGATATCAGTTTGGAATCACTCGCGCCCCCATGATGTTATCCCCGTAAGTGGACTATTTGTTGTAGGCATGCATAGATGAGTAATGGTGAGTAGGATGGGTCACGCCTTCCCGCAAGGTATCGGGGGTGGTCAAGCTTAAGACTGTGAGCCCATGGATGTAAAGAGCACTCGAGTGTGTTGGGTCATTCTCAAGTCTCGCAGCCCTGCGTAGCGTTTTGATGACATTAGAGGTAATTCGTGGGCTTGCGGGAGTAAATAAACGTAATGAAGGCATATCCATGATTCTATTGGTTTGTTTCATAAAGATTAAAGAAGGGTGCAGGTATACAGGGAGATCTTTTTGATTGTTCAATATTATATGTGGCATCCTAAGTATATAGAAGAGGTCCACATGGATTGCATGACAGTTTTGACTGGTTGATCAAGGTCAAATTCAGTAGCATAAATGGTGGAGATTAGAAATTGCAAATATTGTGCCCAATATGGTAGATGATGAAATTGTTATGATCCCGAGTAAAGAGGCATGATTTCTCGATTTTCAAGTAGACTTCATATGAGTGAGTAGGTATGAAGGAACGTCTAGTCAAATACAGGCCCTAACCAAAAGAGGTACGAATCCAATTGGAGAAGTACAACAAGTTCATGGCCTAATTTATTGTCCTAATTTATTGTTCATGAATGATTTAAAGAGGATAAGAGAAAGATCTTTTTGATAATATGCATGCAGAATTCAAATGGTAGTGAGCTGAGTTGCATGCATATGAATTTTTTAGAGTTTATAGTTGGCAAAAGAAATTGGGATTTCAAAGAAAAAAGTATAAAAAATAGATTGGATGAGAAGATATTGCATTGCTATTTTTTAGTAAATATGTTGTCTCTATATAATTAGTAGAGTTGAGTTTTGACAAGAAGAGATGATGGAAACTATTTTGCAGATGCGATTCATGATGTGCAAAGAATGGAGCAGCAAAGTTGTGTATTCATTAACTGCAAATTTTGTGACACTAGCTCAATATCATGTTGTTGAGCTATGGTATGTCTAGGGGGTTTTGAAATGAAGCCTTATGGCCATAGCGATTTTGAAGGGCCTTTTCAGTTGCAAGAAACATTTCAAGGATCATCAGATTTTTTCCCCGCACTACTAAATGACATAGAGGCAGCGAAAGAGGAGAGGAAAATGACAACAAGGGAAGGAGGATGATTCAGATTCAACTTTGGTATGATGTTACAAGACCATGGAAGTAGCCACCCCTTCTCTATTCACAACATTTGCGCGAAAGCTCCTCTTTCCATTTTCATTGCTATCAATCTAGGACTGTGAGCTTCCTCTTTTGGGTTCTAGGATGCTCTATTTCTCTTGTGTCAAATGGAACCAGGCATGCAGTTGCAATGCGATGGTGGCATGGCTCTAAGGTAGTTAAGATGCAATAGAATATTTTGGATGAACCTTTTTGTTCTTTGCTCTAAGGAAGCTTCTTTTTTCTATTATAGGTAGAATGATGAGTCATAAAGAAGATTGCAAAGTATAAATAGTCGATAGCTTGTGCATTCCTTGTTTTGATAAAAAAATACCACGGTTGTAAAATGGGTTCTGAAAGTTTTCTCCTTTATGGGTAGAATAGTTGCAGGCTAGTCTCCTATCCTAGGACCTAGAGTTTTATTTGCAAGCAGCAAGTGTGTTTTCCATGTAAATTTCAATTAGTAATGAAGAGAAATTATTTCATTGTTGTATACCCTGTCTCCTAATTTGTTTCCTACTTTCATATGAACTAATATGTTAAAGATGTATTAGTTTGTTTTGGTATAATTATGTCATTGTGTAACTACATTTATAGGTTGTTTTCAAGGAGAACATTAAAATTCATGTATATGGAATGTAGTGAATTCAGTAAATTTTGAAGGATAAACAAGAATGGATGCATGTAATAGAAAAGTAGAATTTTGTTGGTGCCAAGCATGAGCATATGAGAACTCACTAATTCAAGTTCTTTGCAATGTGGGGTTTTACTTTCTATTTTCTAGGTTTGGCTATGTTCCAATGGATAGGTAGTGGACTTACTATTTGAAAAGGGGGTCTTCTGAATCTCATTTCAAAAATTGCCTTATTCTTTGTTTGGTTTTCTATTTTAAGCAGTTGAGGGCTTTTGTTTCCTTGGTGTATCTTTGAAGTTCCCCACTTCTTTGCGCCATCACCATTGTTGCTTGTTGCCTCAATAATATTTCAAAATGTTGTGGGATCAGGGATGTGTATGTTAATTACAAAAGGGGTACCCTATTTTATCTAAGAAGAATCTACGATTAAGTATGCCTATGTATTCATGAGAGTTTTGAGGAGATCTGGAAATTGCTTAGTTGAAGTAGGAATACCCTCTTGAGTTTGGTAGGACTCAAACTCAAGAAGAATTTTAAGGGCCTTATTATTGTTGGGATTTTTATATCTTCAATTAGTTGATAGTTTTGAAGACACATCAAAGGTTATCTCCCTTACCTGAGAAGTACTGAGATCCTGAGCACTCTAGGTTGTAGGAAAAAACACCAATAGTAGGATCCCACAAATGAAATTAATATTGGTCTTCACCATAGCCAACAAATATGCAGTGCCATGTCTTAGAATCCAAAGTCTTCAAATGATTTTGTTTAGGAACATGAGTGAAGGCTTCATAACCAAAAACTCAAAGATGAGAATAAGAAATCCGTTTGCCCAACAATGCTTCTTCAAGAATATCAAAATATAATTTGGATGAGGGGCTTCTGTTGATTAAATATATAGATGTGTTAACCGCATCTGCCCAAAATGTCTTTCTTAGGCTTACATTGGGCAACATGCATTGAGCCCTATGAACAATGGTTCTATTCATCCTCTTCTCTGTCATTTTCTTGAGGAGAGAAACATGCTACTTTGATTTTTCTAATACCCTGATCTACATGTAAAAACCATCCAACTCCAAAGAACAATACTCTCCCCCATTATTAGTTTGCAAGAATCTGATTTTATGTGCAGTTTAATTCTATACTAGTGCTTTGAAAGTTTTAAATTTTGAAAAGGTTTTTTATTTTCTATTCATCATGTATACCCAGACTTTTTGAGTACAGTCATCAATAAAAGAGACAAAATAATTAGCATTTTCAAAAGAAGATACCTCTGTAGGTCAAAACACATTTTAGTGTGTGAGTTCAAATGGAGTAGTTTTCTTGTCATGGCCCTTCATCAAGAAGTTGGCTCGATGCTGTTTACCATAAAGGCAATGCTGGCATAACGCCAAATCAATTGATTTTAGGCCAGATAATTGATCCCTTTGAAATATGACTTCAAGCCCCTTCTTGCTCATATGCCTGAGCCACTTCTGCCAAAGTTCTGAACCACTATCCACGACTACCATTGTAGGTCCCACTTCACCAAGGCACTCTAAAACATAAAAATTGCCCAATTTTTTACCTTTTTCAAGTGCCAAAACACCCTTGGTTACCTTCCAAGTAGCTAAAGAAAAATTGACATCACACCCTTGAGCATAAAGTTGGCTTATGGATATTAAATTATATTTCAACATGGGAACATGTCTAACATCTTGTAAGATCCAGTTATTTCCATTTTTAGAAGGCAATATCACATCACCTTTTTCTATAATTTCACATTCTTTATTGGTACCAAGAAAAATTCTACCAAATTTACCTTCTTTGTAATTTGTGAAAACATCCCAACAAGGAGTAGCATGAAAAGAGGCACCTGAATTGAGCACCCACAAGTCTACTATATTGTCACTTGTTGATAACACCAAAACACCATCCTATTTATCATATACAATATTTACTTCATCATTGCTCACCTTTTCTTGTGCCCTTTTTGTAATTTCAATAATTCATTTTTATGTGACCCATTTTTCCACAAAACCAACATTCTCCTTCTTTGCCCCTGGACTTCGACCTTCTGGCAGATTTGGACCTTCTTCTATGTTTATTTATTCATCTATCTTGACTCCTTCCTTGGTCTCTAGTACTTACAATAGCCAAGGCATCACTAGATGAGGGTTATTGATTTTTTCTACTCATGTCTCCACTAAGAAGAGTAGTTGCAACAATATCAAATTTTAGTTTACTTCTAGTAGTCAATGAAGTGCTAATTGACATCACAACTCCTTCCTAGCTATTCAATAAAGCACATAACAATAGGATTGCCTTTATCTCTTCATCTAGATTAATACCCATTAAAATCAATTGGGTGACCAAGGTATTGATGTTGATTCTATCTCATACATGTTGGCAAGTTTATCTCAAAGCTGTGTGGTTATCTTCTATGCTATAAAATTGAAAAGCACGTTGCTGGATAGCAAAAGAAAAATAGTGGCCCTTTCTTTCATATCCATTTTCTACCACTCTTCATCAAACATGTTACCTTGTCCTTTGATTTTCCCTACTAGTGCAAGTAAGAGATCTTTCTTAATCAACAATGATTCCATTTGAACCTTCCAAAATCTATAATTTTGCCCGTTTATCTTTCATTTGTATGCTTTGTCCATGCTTTTGGAAATTATTCACCAATTTCTAAAAGACCACTTCACTACCAAGCTTTGACACTAAGCTTTGATACTAATTGTTGAGTGAAAGAAAAATTATACAGACAAGAAGAGATAAGAAAATCAAATACAATAAAACTCAGAAAGAAAGAAAAATAAAAAAGGCAAGTTTTTTAACGTGGTTCACCAAATGGCTACATCCACATAAAGCAGGGGATAGCTCTATTTTTTCCTATTAAATCGGAATACAATACAATCCTCTATTACAAGATATCAAAGAAATATAATCTATCTTGCAACCATATGATCCACACCCCTCAATGTCTAACAATAGTTGAAAAGAAATATGAGAGGATATTACAAACAAAACAGTCAGAAGCATTACACATCATAAACATAAAGGGAATCAAAACAACATTACATCCATGATCATGATTGGACTGCACAAGCATTACACCGACACTATTATAACGACTTCTCTAATTGCAGAGGATTTTGATAAATTTGGGAGCAAATTAGCAATGCATTGGAATGGTCACTTGATAGTTTGGCTTGTTTCAGACAAAACCTCACAAATCAATTTTTTTAATATAAATTACATTCACTGTTAAATCAATTTTTTTAATATAAATTACATTCACTGTTAAATCAATTTTTTTAATATAAATTACATTCACTGTTTCGATAAGTCTTTGCCCAAATTAATAGGTCCTATCATTTTCATAATTCAATTTTAACAATTGATAATTTGCACTTGAATATTTCTAAAGGCTTTTCAGAAAATTCATTTTGTGCACTCTATTCTTGGTATTAAACTTTAAGAAGAGAATTTGAAAGCTTATAAATGTCACACCTTGCATTCAGCAATCTTGTCTTGGAAAACTCTAGTATGACATATGGTGTAAATCACACATTAATCCAACTATGGTATCTATTAGTTTACCAACAGATCATTTCTTCAAATGATTACTTGGTGTGATGTTATATATCTTATTTAAGACTTTCATTACTGCATAGTTAAGGTTCTAAAATATTTCCATCATCAATCTTATCAATGAGTATGACCACAAACCCATTTCGAGCATATATATGAATAACAACCCTGAATATGATTTAGATTCCTTTTTTTATTCACTTACCAATTGCATTTACTTAGATTTTTAACAAAGAGTCTACAAAATGGAATCCATGATCAAGAAGAAGAGAAGAATTTCCTAGCTGCACTAAAATAACCTCTTGTAGACCCATATTGTATGGTACAACTTCTTGCAATATATCTATAGAAAATAGAACTTTGGATGGATCATCGATATTAACTGACTGGCATATCTGTGAGTGACTATGTGGTTCTCATTTGTATGCTCCCATTTGTGGTTCTCATTTGTATGCTCCCATTTGTGGTTCTCATTTGTGGTTCTCATTCATGCCAAAATAATTTCCTCTTCATCCATAAATGTATCTGTCAAAGAGCGCTTGAGAAATATGCTTTCAACTAAGTTTGAATGAAAACCCATGTTATTTTCCAAAGTCAGGGGTTGGGAGGATGTTGTGAAAGGTTGAGGAATTTAGTATTAAATTCTATGAAGCAGCACTAGTGAGACCACATTACTTTAGGTGTATTTTATCTTTGCATTGTGTGTGGTTACACATTTTCTTTAATATTTCTAAATCCCTTTCAATAAAATCATTTCTTGCGATCTTCGTAGTGTGTGAAATTTATAAGCCATTATTAAAAGACTCGCCGATTGTATTCTTAATCAGTTTCTAAGTCTTGACAACACATTTTAGAGCTATTTTGATAGTATGCTAGAACACCTTAACTCAATCTCCAACATATGTGGTCTAGCCCTATTTACATTTGCAGCGGTGGAGAGGTTATGAAACTCGTTTCAGCCCCAATGCCCAATTGAAAACCCATGTAAAATTCCAATGATTTTTATTTGTCTTCGCTTCTTCCCCTTTCAAATTGTATATTAGGTTTTGCAATGGTTATGGGAAACATTTCAGGTGTCGCTATGAGTCTTGAAACCATTCAAAAGTATTGGTGATTCTTGAAATACATCTTTCTTTTGATCCATCTAACTTATCAACTCATCATGAGTCATTAATATTATGCTAGAGTTCTAGGGGGTTTTGAAATTCCATCGATCTCAAATGGTATTTTAAAAAATCAATGAAACATTGATTCATTGCCCACGCTTAGGACTTTGAAAACATTGTTTTATCAAAACTTGATATGCATTTAATTAATTATTTGGATCTCATGATGTTTTAATAAATCTCATTATATATATGCTAATAAAGATCTTAGATGGAGAAGAGAAGCTTGGATAAAAAGAATTGTATTAGAAACTTTAATTATGTTGTGTTGTCATTGAAGTCAATCTATTTGATGTTTTCATTGATATTAGTCACTATGTGTTGCATAGATGTTCTAGATGATCTAGAAGTGAGTGTTTAGATATTGTTG
Source organism: Cryptomeria japonica (assembly GCF_030272615.1). Classification (NCBI taxonomy): domain Eukaryota; kingdom Viridiplantae; phylum Streptophyta; class Pinopsida; order Cupressales; family Cupressaceae; genus Cryptomeria; species Cryptomeria japonica. The sequence goes on along the minus strand of NC_081411.1, from coordinate 348,203,931 downwards.
TATGGTTTGGTAGTGGTATTCAGTAGGTTTGAGGTGTTTCTAGAAGGTTGCTGTAATGGAAGTTTCAATACGTAAGAAATGGTATTTATGCAAGAAAAAGTTTTTAATGTTCTAGTAGAAGAATTATTTGCATTCGTATGATTTGTGAAGATTAAAGGGTTTAGTTCCGAATATAAGGTTTATTATTGGTGTTGAGGAAAAATCAACACTACAGCTCCCAAGGATCACCTATATGCAAACCTCCACTGAAATAGAAGATGATTAGGTAGAGAAGACTGTAATCTACATGAGTGCCCTCAAATAACACTACTCAAATCAGATGGAAAACAAAGGCAAAAAAACTAAACTTGAAGATACAGATGGAAAAAACACAAAAGTTTGAATCGAAGATGGAAGGTTGCCTCCAAAAATAAAAATGAAAGAGTGTCCATATGGTAAATGATCCATCTCACTAAAATGCATAGGTAACCAACCACTGCATCTGTCTAGTATATAGGAACAAATACTGAATACATAGCTCACTCCAACGAACCAAGGAAGCGTTATACACAACAACCAACAAGAAAAACCCCCCATAATGCTGACAAGAGAGAGGTGATGGGTACACTGAAACTGAATGCCAAGAAACATTGCATGACAAAGAACCTCTAGATCTAAAAAGATCTTGAAGAGAGATTTCTAGTGATATAAAATTTTCCAAAAAATGACTCCATTTGCCCAAGTTAGGGTAAAAAAACCACCCCTTTATCCAAAAGGCTTGCTAGAGGGGCTTGAGTGGTGACTGGGCAGAGCTACCGGTGGAGGTGGCGTGCAAGTGGAGCCAAGGCAGCGAATCGGGGTGCACAGGCGGCAGTGGTGGTGGCTAGTTAGCGGTCGACAGTGGCGGACTATGATCGATGACCGAACCGCTAGTGGTCAGTGGCAGTGTGTAATGCCCCGCCAGGAAACCCCAAAGGTATGAAGCTAAAACACACATATGGAGTGCAAATATTTTTATTTTTTTTAAAGAAGACACCAAATAATGATACAATGAGTTATCAAAGGTTTAGATAACACAACAGAAGACTAAACAAAACCTAAGGAGTTTCCCAACGTGATTAGGTAACTTAACATCTAACTCAACTCACAACATCTGACCCAGAAAAGCAGGTTAACTTAATTTCATGTTATTACTTTAAACAAGGAGATAATTTGTTCAATAATTTAAAATTGTAGATAATAGGACACGATCATCCATTATGGTTGAAGATGAGTCTAACATGAGGAAATTTACCCATTTAAGTTAAAACATAGATAACATATGAATTCATCCATTAAGGTTAAAATATGGATATCTTGATGAGTTCATCCAAATTAGTTAAAATATAGCTAATATGGTGAAGTTCATTTATTAAGGTTAAAATGTAAATAACCAAATGAGTTCATGCATTATAGTTAAAATATAACTAATAAGATGAAGTTCATTTATTAAGGTTAAAATGTAAATAACCAAATGAGTTCCTCCATTATAGTTAAAATATAGCTGATAAGATGAAGTTCATTTATTAAGGCTAAAAATGTAGATAACAAAATGAAGTTCATCTATTAGAATTACAATTTAGGGAACATGACGAGTTCATCCAATAATTTTTAACCATTCATTACATTCAATTTTATATTAAACACATGTCATGCACCTTGTTCTAAAATGCACTTTAATTTCCTCATAACTAGTGAGATCTTTTCAAGCAAACTTATTTTCATTAACGATAATAGAATTCATTCTGCTAATCAAAACTACACTCTTTCATGATCCACATTACTGCATTCAGAGATGACTGCATACATCCATTTACGATACATCTCACCTAATTCACTTATACATTCTACCAATATGCCATCCATACATGCTAACACTAAAACATGAGACATAAGAACAAAAGCATCACATAACACCAAATTGATATTGGAGTTCACCCCTGAGGGGCTACATCTCCGGGTCTGCTCAACTGCAAGACCCCTTTGATCATTTAAATAAGTTAAGGATATGTAAGGTTCATATTATTTACAATCCTGCCATCAAAGTGAACATAACCAATATACAAATGACCAAATTGGTCAATAAATACATAAATGATCCCTACATAGAAACAGATCCAATTGAACATATTGAAAGAAAATACAAAGGTCCATTGCCTGATGGTACTCTAACTAGAGGCCTGACCAACTATGATCAACCACAAATCAACACTCAACATCTGCATAAAGGACAAGACCAATTATAGCACCATCACAAGACAACGACCAAACTAGAAACTGAAGATATAAATAGGTACCCCAAATCAACCAAACGACAGGGTCCAAACAAACATATCAAGGCCTTGCCATTACTTTAAAGAAAAGCATATACATAAATTAAACTTGCATCGGCAATAACCGGGAAATGACAACCTTCTTTCCTATTGATTTAAACAATAAAAGTCGAACAAGTTTTCTAAATGATATAAGTTTTCAAAAAAATTACATTAACAAAAAAATCACCATTAAAAGGTGGATAAAATACTTTAATTGCAAAATTACCATTTGTCTAATTCTCATTTCAGAGGAAAAGTAATACTAAACCATTTATTTCACTAAATGAAAATATCATTAACTTACCAATTCTCAATCGATACATTATTAAATTTCAAATGATTCTAATAGAATATCATTTAAATTCTCAGAATATCCAATGATAAATAATTAATTTTTTAAAATGCTCATATAGTTTAGTATTCCATTTCTAAAACTCCCAGATGCCCTATATCACTCAATCAAAAATAATACATATTCCTGAATAATATATTATTTAAAAATTACCAAATAATAAAAATATTTTATTTCAAAGATCTTCCAATTTAAATAATATTTAATCTTTTTCCAAAGGATACTTCCCCATTAAAAACAGATTCAAAAATTAAATATTAATTAATATATATTTATTAATCCATGATTAATAAAATATAATTAATTTAATAACTAATAATATGCAAACTTCAAATTAAGTATTATTTATTATATATATATATATATATATATATATATAAATTTTCATCAATAAAATATATGTTAATAATAACTATTAACTGAATTAAAACTATATAAAATAGACTTTAATAAAAATATATTAAAAACTTCTTAATTAACCACACCATAAATCACAATACATATATTTCGTTTTATATATTGAAAAAAAAAATAATAATAATTAAAAAAAATAAATTAAGCAAACCGCAAACTTGTGGGTCCCACCTCCCATCCACGGGAGTGGGATTGACCAATCCATAGGTCCCTACGGTCACAGGTGGACATAGGCTCCTGCGAACCACACTATGATCATAGGTCCCTTCGGCCACTTTGCAGACTCGGGCCCCCCTGCGGCCACACTGTGGATGCAGGACCCTACGGGCCACATTGTGGACACAGGTCCCTACGGGCCACACTGTGGATGCAGGTCCTCTACGGCCACACTGTGGTCGCAGGAAAAACTGTGGACTTGTGGGAAAAGGGGGAGGGAGGCAGTGCGAGTTGATCCTCAGCTCCTCCACCCGCCAAACCCTAATGCCCAAATAAATTTCGATATTAATATTTTATGATACATTTAATAATGGCATATCAAAAATAATAAAAAGGGAAAACCTAGTTTGAAAAAAATATTCACAGTCCCAAACAAGGACTTCAAACAGTTTTCCATAATGTCCAAGAACAACAATATTGAAAAAATTTCCAACATAATCTTGTTTTCCAAAAACATAAACTTGGTTGAATAACTAATCCAACTCAGCAAGTTTTGGGCATATAGAAGATCATTTTTCAATCAATGAACCCACCAAATTTGCCAAACTTTAAACTAAAATGCATGGATTTAAAATCCAACCCCCATTTCAATCAAGAAATTTCTTCAAAGAAAAACAACCAGAAATTTTATTTTCATTTACTCTTTTTTTCTTTCAATAAAGGAAACAATATAAGAATCCTACCTCATTTCGCATTCCTGGCAAGATTTGATGAAGAGCCCCAACCTGCAACTCAAGAAGTCCTTTCTTCCCAAAATGCCCAAATCTCCTCCAAAAATCCTTCTCCCCAAAAATATTTTCCAAAAATGCTCTCCAAAAATAATCCCCCCAAAAATAATTTCAAACCCCAGGGTAAATGGAAGAATATTTGACCTAATCCCTTATTTTTGAATTTAAACATCTTTTTAAATAAAATGAAAAATCATTCTTTTCAACTATTCAAACATTCTAAATTTTCTTTTCTAATTAAAAATCAAAATGCTTCTCTCCCTCATTTAATTTTAATTTTCTCAATATTAACAAAGCTAACATTTATATTTCATAATATTAATGAGGGTAAAATATTTTTTAATTAAAATAAAATCCCAAAATCAATCTTTCACACTATATCAAATATATATAAATTAAACTTGTTTTTTTCTAATTAAAATTGATTTTCTTAATTAATTAAAATTTTGCTTTCTATTCCAAAAAGCAAAAGAGATTAAATTATTTCTATTTCGAATAAATTTAAATCTTCCCTTTCAAAATGCATAAACTGAATAAATTCATTATTTAAAATTAACCATTAAATTAAACTTGCTACAAACATGAATAGAGCAATTTTTTTAATTAATGATTAATTATATAAAAGAAATCTATTTACTTTAGTTTCTTAATTACTAGTGCATAAATGAACGCATTAAATCAAAATAACTACCTAGGATTAAATACTCAGTTTTACTACACGCCAAGCACGCAACCCAAGAAAGCCAACCAAACACCCAACTTGCAAACCCAAATGAAAAGGGAAATTGACGGACCATAGGCGACGCTCACTTGAGCATGACTAGGGTAAAATGAGGGTTTTATGACCACCTAACCCAATTTCTAATTATGAAAGAGGTATACTCAACCCTATGAATCCAGGTGAAGACGAACCTCGCAGCTAGGTAGTACTATACCTGTAATCTCCTGCAACTAGGAGTCACAGAAGCATATATATATATATATATAATGAAGGTGTTAGCTCGAGATTAATAACAAGAATCATGAGAACAATTAAACTTACATAAGAATCGATGTGAAAGCAAATTAACAGGTATGCACAATAATCATAATATCTAACTACAACATTACATCATGGTAGATCAACCATTCAAGAATGCCACATAAAGGTCAGCCAAGGTCAAACTGGTTTTTACAAAGTTGACTAGGGTAGGGGCACTACATCCTCCCCCCCTAGGCTCCAACTTACTCTCAGAAGGCGTAAGGCTAAGCGGAAACCATGCAATGTGTATTAGCCCTGAAACTCATTTAACAATTATTAATTTGCACATATGAATCTTTCCATAAATAAATGAAACATTATTGCTAACTCCTTTACGAATGCCATTATTCATTGGCAAGATACATCTAGAACCATACACTTCTTAAAATATTCTAGGAATTATCCACAATCATAGCAAAGAAACAAGAATTTTCTTCCTTTCATTACACCAAATTAAAAAATTAAAATAGGTAAGGAACAATTACCATACCCATCTATCAAACATGACAAGACAACATGTCATCGTGATCAATTTCTTTTATCAATACATCTCTTTTTTTACGAAACTTTATCGCATAGAACAAGCTTCAAATATAAATTTCTACAGGCAAGTTAACTTTCAATAAATAAGAGCAACGTAAATAGCTCAATTGTTTACACTTTCTAGACATATAAGAACCTTTCCAATGACTATGTCTCATAACATAGTGACAAGTTAACAACATTTAATCTATGATTAACATAATAACCATCCACATAACTAGATTGCACAACTCAAAAGGCCACATGTGAGCATGTCTAATGCTTGGTCAAAGATAACATGCACGATCAACATCTCTATGACTGATCTTAGAACAAATAACATGATCATAAATATCCAACATCTCACTCAAGGGCTTGATGGTGCTAGGGCACACCATAGCGGTGCTACCTTCCATACAAGACCCTCGTGAACATCCATTGTTGCATAAGGTATTAGCCTCCAAGAGATAGTCACCACACATAGGTAGGTAGTGGATCCTAGCTGTCATACAACCTCACATACCCCCATTCTCAAGGTTCCTTATGTCTACTTCCTCGTATACACTCAATCAAAACCGTCTCCTACATTCTTGGAGAGGAATTCACATTTCAACACAAGACTAGCATACGAAAACAATAAGGATAAACCAGTTTAGCCACCATAGTACAAAAGAATAAAGATAATAAATCATCAATTCCAACAGTAAGGCAAGAAAATAATTTTGGAATTGCAACATCAAATCAAGTAAGCAAAAGATCACAAGATCATGGCTAAACCTTCAATGTTAAAATAAAATAAATTGCTCGCCCACAAGGAAATAAATAAGAATATCATAAGTGCACATAACATCACTATGTGACTAGCATCTAGCTACCAATAAGGAAGGAAGGAACAATCGTCTAGCTGTCGCAATAGCTTATAATGTGGTGTGGCCTAGTCACACATTCACATGGCATGGCAGTGTGCACCTCGACATCACCCCGCATCACGTCGTCATGTGGCATGGCTCTACCTTAAACTAGTCAGTAGGCCGCATGGAAATGTCTACTACATCTCACATCGTGTCTCAGCATGTCATGGCAATACTCCAAGCAGAAAAAGGCACACAATGGATGACATATCTCGCATGGCAATGTACCTCATGGAAAAGGAACACATAGGTCACACCCCGCATAGCGACATACCTCTCAGGATACTCATCATATGCCAGAGGTATACATGGCTAAGGTCCACCCACATGTCTACCAATGCTGGCCAATTGGTAGCTCGTGTGAAAATAACATACCTTTCATGAAGACAAGGCAAAAGATCCTCCAATAAAAACCATCATTCTACTCAAGAACTGACATCAATATGCTCAAATAAAGGATAGGAGTAGGCTGGCACACATAAACCTTATAAATTGGTTCATCAAAAGGGAATGTATTGAGTACACCTTTAATACAGTTTCATTATATAACTATATTTTTCCTCGAAATAGAGAAGCTAATGTCGCTTCGCGTCGATATTACTCATATGTCGATCCATGCTATTCAAGGAATGGTGACTTCTAATACTACCCCTTCACATACTGACTTATCAACAACCCGTGGGTTGGCACTCAGTAAGGGAACAAATAAGCAACAACACATAAACAATATGGTTTCCCATACTCCTAAGCAAACATATCCTCCATGGTTGATTACTTCACCATCTCATGGGCACGTATAGCAAGCACGGGTTTCTTACAATACACAAGGAATAGCACCATTACTGGTTTAGTCACATTTACGAAGAGTAATTGTCAATACACTATCATCTACTCAAGAAAGGTTTTAACTATGCTTTCCACATGAATAACTGAATAAAGATTACTCTAGATACCAGTATTGAAATTCTTAACAATTCACCATTACATAAGGAAATAACATCATTCCTATATCTTTCTCTAATTCCACTAAGCATTCATATTCACATTATTAACTATGCAATTTTCTTCCTGAAGCTTAAGAATTTCACTTTTCCATAAGAAGACCAAAAGAAAACATACAATTTCATATGCATTATAAAAATTTCCTTTTAAATCAATGCATTCTTAGTAGCATTTCTAAAAATCTTATGATTTAGGCAAAGAGAAGGGAAAGAGAGAAGGGAAAGAGAGTTTGATAATCAAACTATTTCCTACAAAGACACAAGATCAACAAGATTACACTACAAGCTGAAACTTCTCACTATAAGTCTATCATTTTTTTTGCAAACCCCCTCCCATAAACCTTTTATATATATATATATATATTTTAAAAATTTAAAACTTAAATTTAATAAATGCCCAGATTTAAATACATAGATAAAAATTTCACAAACCCCTTTATTTTTTTTAAGGAAAATATTCACAAAGAATATATAAAATAAATATCAAATTTTTTTTTATAGAATATAAAGATCCATTTTCACAGAAAATTAAAAGTCAAATTTACACAGGGATTAAAAAATTAATTTTCATAGGGATAAGAGGATTGATTTTCAACAGAAATAAATATCAATGCATCCACACTTACTCCATTTTTATTTACACAAATATCTTCCCTAATCCAATTATTTCTTCACCCAATTTTTTTATAAATTCCTTCAACCAGGAAGAACGCAAAAATTGCATAACACAGAGAAACTTTTTATGGAACAAAGGAGGGTGAATCTGGAAAAAATTTGCCAGCATAACCCCCTATGATTTTCACAATACCAAAACTAAAACATACAGGAAATAATCAATAAACATGAGAATCTCCACAACAGAGATTGGAAATTCAAACAACTAAATTAATTTTATTTAAAGAAGAGAAAAGAACACTAGACAAAGCAACCCAACTTGTAAAGCTTTCCTAGAAGATTCACGTGGATGAGCTATGTCCTGCAACAGGGTTTCCAAGCCAATCCCTCTTACCAGCAATCCTCTGATAATTTCTTCTTCAACAAATTATTGCTTCCAAAATAATTTTGTCTTCCCAAAATCTCTGCCTCCTTCCCGTGACTCTCCAAAAAGAAAAAGATATATTCCCTTTTTAACCTAAAATTTTAGGTTGCACCTATTTTTCCCAAAAAACCTAATATTTAATTTTAGTAATAAAAGCAATTTTATTTTCTTTTATAATTCCCACCAAAGGAATAAATTAACATGCAATAAGTAAAAATCATAACCTTTTCATTTTTTTTCTTTTCATTTCTCATGCAAATTAATTAATTTTCTGAAACAAGAAAATAAAACAATACTTTAATTCTAATCCATTCTTTTATTCATTTTTTTTTGTTGAAATTTCTATGAACAATAATTGAAATTAATCTAATTTATTTTTCACTAAAATTTAAATAAGATATATTTCTAATATAATGCAACTTGCAACTTAATTTAATAACTTCTTTTAATTAATTAAATTTAAAATCTCAATGCATAAAATACATAATTCCAAAAATGCCAACTATGAGATAACTCCATAAATTTAATTAATTAATTAATTCCACTAAACACACAAACTGAGAAAACCCCAAGCTAAGACTCATAAAAAGTCAAACGACAAAATACGAAGGCCGAACAAACTGATAGAATGACCAACTGACGACACTCACAAGAGTGTAATAGGGTAAAATAGGGTCAACTACTACCTCCTCCACTTCCATCAGACAAATATAAGGCACACTCAAACCTGTGAAGCCAGGTGGAGATGATACCCCGTACCTACCCGGTACTTGTACTTGAAATATCCTGCATCACCGAACCACACATGCATATATACAATATAGAAAACACGACATGCACATCGATGAAGGAGAATCGTGACGTTCCTTATCTCACCGAAGTGAGTGAAGGAAAATCATCCCCTTGCATCCAATGCACTCGTAGACACGCAACATATAATTACACATTGCATAGATAAAGTAAAGTGTCAGTACATAGAAATAATCCATTAAATGCCATAAATCACAAGTACTGAAATACTGCAAATAAATTATGCATCTCATATCTAGATAAAGCATGAAATAATGTCATATAAGTCTGAATAACACATCATAGTAATATATCCACTAAAAGTAAGCAATAGTAAAATATGAGTCTAATAAGTTCAAATGAGGAGGGGTACTACATTCTCCCCCCCAAAACTAGGCTTAATCCTGGAAGCCTAAACCAAATAAGAATAAAGTTCTCTCATCTTCACTACAACCTCCCAAGTCACCGAGGTCTCATCATTTGGGTCCCATAGGACCCTTACCTAGTCAATGGTGCGACCCCTGAGGGTCAAATCCCGATGTTGAAGAATGCACATGGGCTCCATGGAAAGCTGCCCGTCCTCGACCTGCAAAGAGTTCCAATCAAGAACATGTGTCACATCAGGATGATAAGGTCGAAGAACTGAAACATGAAAGACATCATGGATGTGGGATAGACTCAGTGGCAAGGCAAGAGGGTAGGAAAGAGGTCCTATCCTCTCAAGGATCTCAAAAGGGCCAACAAACCGAGGCGCCAACTTAGAACCCTTTTCATAACGGATCGGACTCTTCCATGGACTCACTCTCAAGAACACACGGTCACCAATAGAAAATTGATGATCTACCCTATGAGCATCTGCATACTTCTTTTGCATATTCCTATGCAGCTACCAAATGCTCATGAATCTTCTCAACTTGCTTCTCCATCTCTCGAAGAATATCCAGTCCTATAAGCACCCTATCCTCTAGTTGATCCCAACTCAAAGGAGTGCAGCAAGGATGACCATACAATGCCTGAAAGGGGGACATACCTATGGAGTTATGATATCCATTATTATAAGCAAACTCCACTAGATAGATATAATCCTCCCAGCATGACTGTTGGTCCATAAAATACATGCAAAGCATGTCCTCCAAAACTTGATTCACCTGCTCGGTCTGACCATCTATCTCTGGGTGATACACTCAACTAAAATTCAACTGAGTCCCCAAAGCATGCTAAACTGAGGTCCACAATGCTGAGGTAAAGATAGGATCTCTAGCAAAGATGATCCGCCTCGGAATCCCATTTAATCTCACCACATCTTCCAAGAAGACTCGTGCCACCATTGTTGCTGTATAGGAAGCTCGAATAGGAAAAAAATGAGCAACCTTCATCAATTTGTCAACAATGACCATGATAGCATCATGATGACGTGAAGAGACAGACAGACTGTAGCATCATAAATTGTACGCACTTGCTAAAGTGGTACAATTTCACACCTAGTTTAGCACCCGCCTTGGCGCATTTTGCATTTTGCATTGCATTTCCCCTTTAGCACTTAATTAATCAAATTAATTAGGTCTAAGGTCCTATTTTATCATCTCCCATATCATAAAGTTGGGCCCCTTTCATTAAAGTGTGCCCCTTTCCTTTTATTCTTCCAATACATCATTTAATCAAAAACCCTAATTAGGTCCTATTTTGAACTTGGGGGCTTGATTTCAGGGGTCAAAACATCTCGAAATCAACTGTAACTTTCGGATTCTCTCTAAAATCATCATATCCGGTGGCCTTGAAAATTTGGTGAAAAGTTGTCGGGACCATGGCGCCCGGAGAGGACCATGGCGCCCGGCGTGCACATGGTCCCGGACATTTTTCCCAAAATTTTAGGAGCGTGATCCAATCATAAAATAAAGCTTAACCCCAAGAAATTGGCAGGAGATTCAATCTCTAGGTCGGCCAAAAGTTGAAATTAAGACCTAGGGTTTCATATATAAGAGCTCTCTTTCTTCATTTGAAAGGATCCAGATTTTTGGTTTCAAGGACCTTCTATGCAGCGAAAGAGCTGATCTTTGAAGACTTCAACAACATTCGACATCCATCCATCAAACATCTATCAATTTCATTCATCCATTTAGGGCTTTGAAGGCATTGAAGAACAATAAGGTATCACCGACTGAAGATTGGCTTGTACCCCTCCCTTGGGGTTGGGTATGATTTCATGTTGTTTTCATGTCTTTGCATAAGCTTCATTACATCATTTGTATTCATGCTTCAGATCACTTTGCATCTTGATTTGGAGCACTTACATTATCATTTACAAGCAATTAGGGTTTACTTTCTAGGTTGCTCTAGTTTGCTTACTTGCATTTTAGGATCTTGCACACACACAAGGTCTGCACACACACTACTTTTACAATACAACTTGGCTATTCGTGGAGGTGGAAATCACCAAAGTGGGGGTTTGACTAAGGCAAAACCCTATATAGCCGCCCACCACACCTTTTCAGATATAAGCGTAGGTTTTGGGATTCGGACGACGCCGCAAGTTGCAGATCCGACGGAAGCAGACTGAGACGGAACTTCACACCAGATTGCAGAGAAAAAGACTAGGACAGGGGCGTGGGGTGCCCTGGTCCTGCCAGGATAGGGGCACTGGGTGCCCTGGTCCCTGGGACAGGGGCACTGGGCGCCCTGGTCCTCCTGACAAAAAGTAGTTTTCAGCATTTTTGACAGCTTTCCAGGTTGCAAAACAGCAGTTTCCGGAGCAGTTTTAGGGGCAGAATCAGGACAGTAGCGCCCGCGCCCCTGTCCCGAACATTTTCACTCAGATTTTGACTCTGGGTATGCATTTGCATTCTTGCCTTGTCCTTGTGTTTACAGCTTTTCATTGTTTAAGTTCAATTCTGCAATCTTGTTATTAGTTCATACTTGCACTTTGGGGTTAGGAATTGAACTTGCATCATTTCATCTTTCTATTTCAACAAAGGAATAGAAATCCTAATAGGTAGCCCATGGCTCTCTCTTCCACAAAAAGAAGTAGCCAATTGTGTGATACCTCTAGGCTCTTTCGTATTTCACAAGTGTGTGATTGAAAGTGAGATTAGGGCATGTTTGCTTAGTGTCACTTTTTCCCCCACACATTTTTGGTGAACCTGACGTGAATTCCAATCTTCTCTAATTTTGATTTATGTTTTCAAATTTGAGTGTTTATGCTATTTCAAATTGAAATTTGTATTTACAAGTTTTAATTTCTTGCGAGATTCAAAAAATTTAGAGGAAATTTTTGCTAAAACCCTAATTTTGTTGAACTTGTGGATAGCTTAGTTGGGATAAATAATTTCAAATCTGATTTAGGAACTCATTTGAATCATAAATTTCATTTTCTAAATCTACATTCTAAGTGCTTGCATTGGTTAAAATTAAACATTTCCTTCTATTTTGCATGTGTTATCATTTGAGAAAGAAAAATTGTTGTCATGATGCATTCATTTCATAGATGTGATAATGGGTTAGCTTCCCTTGTTCAAATTTTTCCTTCTCCTAAAGAACCTCCCCCCATCTATAACAACATTTTAGTGCCTAAAATATTTGCTACCAATCCCTTTGAGACTCTCCCATGCTCTAAGGATGAAGACTTTAAGAGTGATCTTGACAATTCTCCTAAAATGTGCCTTTCCTATTTAGCTATCCTAGAGGAAGAGAATGATATCATAAACACCTTTCTTAATGCTACTTCACCTTCCCTACATGATGCCTCTCTAAGTGAAAATGCATTGATGGACATTGACTTATTTTCTCCTAAAGTTGATCCTTCCAATGGGGGCATGTTAGTGCAACAAGAGGTTATGAACACTTCTTTCAAAGATCCCCTTCCTAAGCATGAATCTTTGGAGAAATATGTTCATGTTCCTCCTAAAAAACACTCCCTTCATGAGGATCCTTTTGTGCAAGAAGATGATATTATCCCTACATTTCCTAGTGATGGCATTTCCTTTTCCAACAAAATTCCCACTAGAGATGACGAATTAATGATAAATGCTTACCCTTCTCCTAAAGTTTGTCTTACCCATAAGCATCCCTTAGAGAAAGAAGATGAAATAATAAGAAATTTCCTTAATTCTCTCTCCCCTAAAGATCATATTGAACATATTTTGAGGAAAGAGGATGAGTTTAAGACATCTATTGATGCTCTCCCTCCTAAGGATGAGGAATTAATAAACAATGTTATCTCCTCTCCCGAAATTGACAATACTTCAAACATTCCTTTCAACAAACTCACTATTTTGGGATGAACCATTAGAAGAAGGTGTAGATTATTCTCTACCTCATCAGAGAACCCTAGCCAAAGGGGATGAAATCAAGATTGAAAACTCCCTTGATAGTTTCTCACCTTCCTTATATCTCAATTATTCTCCCTCTAAAAATAAAGCATCTCCCTCTCCTCAACTTGGTTCTACTCATAAGGATACCCTAGTTCAAAGCAAGATGGTTAACATCTCTTTCAAAGATCTTCCTCTCAAAGGTGAGACTTTAGAGAGTAATGTTGATCCTTCTCCTACAGAGTTTATTCCCCATGTAGATCCTTTGATGATAGAGGATGATATGACCTTTCCTAGTATTACTCTTCCTACTAGAACATCAATGCCTATCCCTTGTCTCTCTCCTAAAATTGATTTAATCCATGATGAGATTTTAGTGCAAGAGAAGACCATCAACAATTCTTCCAACACTTTTGTTCATTCCTCTAAACCATCCTCAATCAATTTGGTACATGTGAATGAAACACCTAACAAACCTCTCTTTACTGTCCAAGGTGCTTGTCCTTCTCAAAATTCTCAACCTTTAAATAAGCCTATCTTAGTGGTTCAAGGTGGTTATGCTAATGATTCTTTTTGCACTCCTAAGAAACCTATTATTACTGTGCAAGGAGGTTATTCTACTAAGAGCCCTTATGAGTATGCTAAGCAACTGACTAGAGAGAGTTATAATGCGGTTGCTCATACCTATAACACAAGAAACAATAGGCAACCTAATCCTCCTCCAGTTATCCCAACTTCACTTCCTCCTTCCCAACCTATTCTCCCTCAAGCTCCTCATATTTCACAAATGGTTAGTAAGGACTATGATCTTATAGAACAACTTAAAGCTACCCCTGCTAAGATATCCCTTTGGGATTTGATCCAAACTTTTTCCGCTCATCATGGAATGTTACAAGATGCCTTGAAAGATTTGAATGTTCCTCCACCTAATGCATCTAGTAATATAGTGTCTTTGGTTAACTCTGTGATGAATTCTAAAGCTCAAATTGTGTTTACTCAGGATGAGTTGCCTACTAGTGAAATTCAACATCAATATGATCCCTTGATGATTGTGGTTATCATAAATGACACTGCTATAAGACGAACACTGATAGATAATGGTTTTGGCCTTAATGTGTGTAGCATTAATCTATTGCATAAGATGAATGTGGATACATCCCTTACTGAGCCTGACTCTCATCCCATTCGAGGCTTTGATAATGTGGCTAAGTCTTCATTAGGTATTATCACCTTACACATCACAGTGGGACCTGTTACTTTGCCTACTCCTATCCATGTTATGTCGGGAAATCTAACATACAACTTGTTATTAGGGAGACCTTGGATTCACAATATGCAAGCTGTCCCCTCTACATTGCATAGACAAGTTAAATTTATTTATAATAATAAGACATATACCCTGATAGGTGATACTAATTTTCAAGCTTGTTTGCAAACATCTACTTCCAAAGGGATTTCTTCTAAGCCTTCCTCTTCTAGTGATGACTCATTAAACAAGATACCTATGGATGAATCATCACCCTCTAATAATCAAAATCCTTTGGATGAGTCTGAAGTTCCTGAAGAAGATTCTTCTCAACTTGAATCTACACATGAAAAGGATTTTGATCCTGAGAAGGTTCTCGCAGAAGACGATTGGGGATCTCTTGATTTTAATCCCACCTTTGTAGGTGAGTATAGGGTTCCTCCTAGAGAGCTTAAAGTTAAAAAGAAGGAAGAAACTAGAGATCAATCAGTCTTACCTGAACCTATGAGCAATAATTTTGTGGCTGCTTCTCAAACTTCTTCTCCTCACACCTCTAATTCTGAAGAATTTGATTCTTTGTCTTATGGAAAACCACCTTCTCTTTCTGAAATGGCTAATATTTATGGTCGTGGTTTTCACATTTTGGCTAAGAGTGGCTATAGTGGAAATGGTTGTGGCACAAATGAACAAGGAATTAAAGTTCCTTTAGAACATAACATGCATGAATATTCATTTGGACTTGGATATAATCTTTCTAAGCCCACCAAAGCATCTAAAAGACCATCTCTCAATGTGAATGCTATATTTAGTAGTGATGATGATCTCACTTCAACTAAATCATCTTCTACTTCTATCAACTCTCATTCCCCTCATAAGGAAATCTTGGCGATGAACAAATCTCTTTATGACTCCCCTCAAATTTCTAAATCCAATTATGAATCTTTATCTCTTATTCATCATAAAGTCCTTTCCTCCAGGGATAAGGCTCTAATAAATTACACTCATCCCTCTTCTAAGATTTCTTATGACTTTTCTTCTTCAGTTTTTATCACTTTATACATGTTTTTGATCTCACTTATAGTTGAGCATTTAGCATGTCATATTCAAATACCTCATCCAATCTATCATGTCTTCAAATAACATTAATGGCTATTATGTTGCTCATCATTATGTGACATTGGTAGCTCATTTACTGGGGGCTCATTGTCATTCATGATGGTACAATTTGAGGTGCAATCATATTTTTGGAAGCAACATAATAGCCTAATTTTCTATGTTATCTCTTGTTCCTATGGGGACAAGAGTGATTTCATACATCTCTTCTTTTTATGTTTAAAATTTATCTTTGGGGTAATAGTGTGGAAATATTGATCATCTTTTCTTTAGAATCCTCTTTTCCTAGATATGGGAGAAGATGTGTATTCTCTTTCTTATCCTACCCACTTCTTGTGAGGAGCATTTTACATACACTAATGTCTTGCTTGCATGAACTCATGTGAGTATGTAGTATATTTTGCTTATGTCTAAATCTCTCCCTAGAAGATTGTGTAAGTCCTTCTCATTGTCCTTATCCTTGGGAGGCAATGATCTTTCCTTATTTTTATCTAAGGATCCACTTTTTCCTATTTCGTCGATGGTGTGAACTTTATTACTTGATGTTATTCCTTGTATGCATTTGTTGTTGTTTGTTCAAGGATTATCTCTTACAAGAGGTGTAAGTCCTTGACTAAAACCTCTTTTGCACTTGGTAAAATACATCCATAATGAATTCACTCTCCCAATTAGGGTAAAAAAGAGCGTCATCCTTCATTAAGAATCACTTTTACCTCGCAAAAGAAGGAAGTATTGCATTCTTATTCTCTTCTTTGTCTTATTCTAGAAGATGTTATATTTGTCTAAGACAATTCCTCTCGGGGATAGGTGTCTTTTGTACAAAGATCTCTTCTCCTCTAAGGATCTCCTTTACACATACTACAAGATATCCCTTTTCAACTATCTTATCCTTGCTTAAAGAGTGCAAAACTCTCTTACTTGGATCTATGACATTGTTGCATTTTTGGGGTATCTTCTTTTGTGATGAAGGTAGGTATCCTTGTTCTACTTTGCTTATGACATAAACATTAGACTTTTTGAGCAATGGGTCATTCTCAGAACCAGAGCACAGACTCTTAGAGCGAGATGTCTCCATTTTTCTTTTATGCAAGGTGATTATTCTCGGAACCAGAGCACAGACTCTTAGAGCGAGATGTCACGCTTTTGTACTATACATATACAAGTAGCATACTCGGGCATAGACTCCTATGAGGTGCTTCTAACCTCCCTTACACACACATGCACGAGGTTGAGTGGAACTAGCGGCATAAGGCTAGACTTTCTCACTCTCCTCCCTTACATGGATCACCTAGACAGACTCTAGGGGCTAGTTTTCCATGTCCCTTTTTCCATGGATCACCTAGATAAGATCTAGGGGTGAGAAGTCCATGTTTTCTCTCTCACTATTCTTCTCATGGATCACCAATGTGTGTATTCATGCTTTTTTTCCTTTCTTTTCTTCTCTTTGCATTTTGTTTCCATTTACATCCTTCATCTTGTGTTAGAGAACTCTCAAATTCTCACTCTTTGTTGTGTTGTAATTGAGATTTAGTCCTCTTTCTTACCAAATGATTCTCCATTAGTTTTTGATCTCATATCAAATCTTCTTGTGAGCATTTGTCATCAATATTCTCTAACAATTCGAAGTGGTAAACATGATACCCTATTTCAACTCACTAAAATTAGCAAGCCGAAATAGGGGGGGGGGGCATATAGCTACCCTCGAATTTTCATCACCTTCCTTAGTAAGAATTAGGTGATTTTGTGATCTAACGTGTGTTTTGTAGGGTGCGGTTCCTAATTGTGTACTGCAGATACCGTTGGGGGCTTCGTTCGACAGACTTATGGATATATCCTTTTTCAAATAATGTTTACTTTTCTATACTTTAGCTTGCATATGCACGTAGTGTTCATATGACCGCTAAAGTGGGGGCTAAATGTAGCATTGTAAATTGTACGCACTTGCTAAAGTGGTACAATTTCACACCTAGTTTAGCACCCGCCTTGGCGCATTTTGCATTTTGCATTGCATTTCCCCTTTAGCACTTAATTAATCAAATTAATTAGGTCTAAGGTCCTATTTTATCATCTCCCATATCATAAAGTTGCGCCCCTTTCATTAAAGTGTGCCCCTTTCATTTTATTCTTCCAATACATCATTTAATCAAAAACCCTAATTAGGTCCTATTTTGAACTTGGGGGCTTGATTTCGAGGGTCAAAACATCTCGAAATCAGCTGTAACTTCGGGATTCTCTCTAAAATCATCATATCCGATGGCCTTAAAAATTTGGTGAAAAGTTGTCGGGACCATGGCACCCGGAGAGGACCATGGCGCCCGGCGTGCACATGGTCCTGGACATTTTTCCCGAAATTTTAGGAGCGTGATCCAATCATAAAATAAAGCTGAACCCCAAGAAATTGGTGGGAGATTCAATCTCTAGGTTGGCCAAAAGTTGAAATTAAGACCTAGGGTTTCATATATAAGAGCTCTCTTTCTTCATTTGAAAGGATCCAGATTTTTGGTTTCAAGGACCTTCTATGCAGCGAAAGAGCAGATCTTTGAAGACTTCAACAACATTCGACATCCATCCATCAAACATCTATCAATTTCATTCATCCATTTAGGGCTTTGAAGGCATTGAAGAACAATAAGGGATCACTGACTGAAGATTGGCTTGTACCCCTCCCTTGGGGTTGGGTATGATTTCATGTTGTTTTCATGTCTTTGCATAAGATTCATTACATCATTTGTATTCATGCTTTAGATCACTTTGCATCTTGATTTGGAGCACTTACATTATCATTTACAAGCAATTAGGGTTTACTTTCTAGGTTGCTCTAGTTTGCTTACTTGCATTTTAGGATCTTGCACACACACAAGGTCTGCACACACACTACTTTTACAATACAACTTGGCTATTCATGGAGGTGGAAATCACCAAAGCGGGGGTTTGACTAAGGCAAAACCCTATATAGCCACTTACCACACCTTTTCAGATATAAGCACAGGTTTCGGGATTCGGACGACGCCGCAAGTTGCAGATCTGATGGAAGCAGACTGAGACGGAACTTCACACCAAATTGCAGAGCAAAAGACCAGGACAGGGGCGTGGGGCGCCTTGGTCCTACCAGGACAGGGGCGCTGGGTGCCCTGGTCCTCCTGACAGACAGCAGTTTTCAGCATTTTTGACAGCTTTCCAGGTTGCAAAACAGCAGTTTCCGGAGCAGTTTCATGGGCAGAATCAGGACAGTGGCGCCTGCGCCCCCGTCCCGAACATTTTCACTCAGATTTTGACTCCGGGTATGCATTTGCATTCTTGCCTTGTCCTTGTGTTTACAAATTTTCATTGTTTAAGTTCAATTCTGCAATCTTGTTATTAGTTCATACTTGCACTTTGGGGTTAGGAATTGAGCTTGCATCATTTCATCTTTCTATTACAACAAAGGAATAGAAATCCTAATAGGTAGCCCATGGCTCTCTCTTCCACAAAAAGAAGTAGCCAATTGTGTGATACCTCTAGGCTCTTTCGTATTCCACAAGTGTGTGATTGAAAGTGAGATTAGGGCATGTTTGCTTAGTGTCACTTTTTCCCCCACACACAGACAAATAATGAAATCCATGGAAATGATATCCTATTTCCAATCTGGTACCAATTTAGGCTGTAAAATCCCTGTCGGGTGTTGATGCTTTTCCTTCACTCATTGACATTCTAAACATCTCGACACAAAATCAGTAATGTCACGTTTCATACCAGCCCAATGATAAACCTATCTAAGATCTGCGTGCATCTTCTTGACACCTGGATGTGCCAAGTAAGGTGCACGATGGGCCTCAGCCATGATCAAAATGCAAAGATCCTCTAAAGGAGGTACATAGATCCGTCCAAGGTGACGAAGAAGTCCATCTTTCTCAAGGTTATATCCAAAAAATCTACCCTCTAAAGGCCTTCCGGACTCTATCATGACTCTAACATACTGATACCAAGTATCCTGAGGAAGAACTCCAAGAATCCTCCCTCTCAAGTCTACTCCAAGGGACAATGCTGAAATCTCATGTTGCCTACGACTCAAAGCATGTGCCACCATGTTCTCTTTCCCCTAAATATAATGAACCTCAAAATCATACTCGCAGAGGAATTCTATCCATCTCCACTATCAAGCATTCAAGTTTGGCTACGTGAATATATACTGTAGACTACGATGATCACTATGCAGCTCAAACCAATACCCTAACAAGAAATGTCACCATCTAACCAAAGAATGAACTATAGCTGCCAACTCTAAATCATGAACTGGATAGTTGAACTCGTGGTTCTTGAGTTTGTGAGACTCATAAGCAACCACACATCCATCCTACATAAGCACTGCACCTATACCTTCCAAAAAGGCATCTGTGCATACCATAAAATCTCTAGATGGATCAGGAACTGCCAAAATCAGAGCACTAACAAGAAGTTCCTTTGGGTGTCCTATCTAGGAAAAGCCCTTAACAAAGTGACGGTAATATCCAGCCAAACCCATAAAGCTCTGAACTTTTGAAACATTGGTCGACACTGGCCAATCAACAATGGCTTGGATCTTTGAAGGATCCATGGATACACCTTCTCTAGAAACTACATGACCAAGATAGTTCACCTCAGACTGGAAGAAGTCACACTTTGCCAAATTGGCATAAAGTTGATTCTCCCTCAAGCACTGCAATACCTGACGTAAGTGACCCTCATGCTCTTCCATAGTTCTAGAATAAATCAATATGTCATCCAAGAACACAAGGACAAAATAATCAAGTTAGGTGCAAAAAACCCCATTCATGAGGCTCATGAAAACTAGAGGCGTGTTTGTCAGCCCAAATGGCACCACTATGAACTCATAGTGACCATAACGAGTATGAAACGTTGTCTTATGAATATCTGCATCTTGAATGTGTAGTTGATGGTACCCAGATTTCAGGTCAATCTTAGAGATCACCTTGGCTCCCTTTACCTGATCAAAAATATCATCTATACGAGGCAATGGATATCGATTCTGGATGGTTACCTTATTCAGCTATCGATAATCAATGCATAACCGAAGATAACCATCCTTCTTCTTAAAGAAGATAATAGGCACACCCCAAGGGGAAAGACTAGGATGAATGAACCCCTTGGCTAACAATTCCTTAATCTACAACTTAAACTTAGTCAGCTCCTAAGTGGTCATCCAATGTTGAGCTCTCAAGATAGGTTTAGTACCAGGAATCAGGTCTATGCAGAAATCTATGTCTCATTTCAGAGGCATATTAGGAATATCCAACGAAAACACATCAGCATACTCTCGAAGAACAGGGTGACCATCAAGAGTGATTTCTTGACTCTCTTTTTCATCCACATCCTTAAGAGTGACTGCAAAAATCTGACACCCTCTACACATGCACCGCTTAAGTTGCATAGCAGAAATCATACGTAGGGATATCGGTCTCTGAACTCCAACAATCTCCACTTCCTTGCTAAGGTCATCTAAACACTTCCTATCTGCTCACCTGACTGACCACCTAGTGCACAACTAAGGTTCTACTCAACCAATCTGGCTTTCCCCATGGCTATCTCAACTGAAGCTGTCTCAAACACCCTCATTCCTCCACTGATGCGGTCATTTAGACCCCTTAAGAAGTGTTGAACAAGCATTGTCTGATCATTATTAATCCCAACATATTGTTTGAGCTCATAGAACCTATGCTCAAACTGGTCTACTATCATACCATACTGACGCAAAGCATAGAACTCATATGCCCAAGTCTGCCTCCACTGGGGTGAGAGAAATCATGCCCTGAATCTCTCTAGAAATAGGTCCCATGTTACGGTGTTAATGCACACACCGATCTTCTCCTCCTCTAATCTCCACTAGATTGAAGCAAAACTATCAAGATGAATGATAGCACATCTCGCCTTGGTGTTGCTACTGTATGGGAACATAGAAAAACATCGATCCAAACTAATAAACTAGGTCTCTGCCTCAAGACTAGTACCCATACCATCAAAGAAGAGAGGGTTGTACCTCATCAAGTCCTTTATGTGACCCAAGGAAGATAGATCTTGGTCCGCTGGGATCTCCCTCCTCCTGGGTGATCTTTCTCTCTCTCTCTCTCTCTCTCTCTCTCCTTTGGAACCTGCTGATGTGACTCCTCAACCTGAGCACAAATAGGCTAATCAACCTCAGGCTTGGGGCCTAACCTGGCCAAAAGCTCCTAAAACATCTGTCTCAGCTCTTCCCTTTCGGGAACCTGCTCTCCTGCATGTTGTGAATCCTGATGAACAGACTATTCTGGCTCAACACTCACATGAGTGGGTGGTCGTAAAGGACTATGATGGTCAGAACCATGGCCTCGTCCTCCACCTCTATCTCTATTGCGACCACATGTACGACCACCTCCCCTAGCTTTCCTAGCCATGACCTAGCACTATAAAAGAGAAAACAGTTCAAATCTATGACAAGGATAAAACAAAGGAAACACAAACATTAAGACCTAAGTAAAAGGTCAAGTTGAATGGCTCACTACAAACCTAGAGTACCCAATGTTGAAACTTGTGCTCTGATACCAAATGTAGTGCCCCACCAGAAACCCTAAAGGAAAACAACACAACTAGGCAACTAAAGGGTGAATTTTTTATTTTTAAAAGATTGTGCATTAATTATAACAACTGCACGTTTAATAACATAGCGGAAGTCTAGCACATGATTTCCTAAGGGTTACCAATGAAGATTAATTTGCAGATTATATTAACACCTTGGTTAATTCAATTGTCCATCTAATTAGGAAAATTAAATACTTAAGATAAAACCTACACATACATCTAAATTCCATAATGAAAGAATCAAAGTATTCCAATGCATTTATTTTCCCATAGATCATATATACAAAAGATTAAAGAAACTGAATTTAACATACATTACATTGATATAATATTACAATATCCATAAATGCATGGCTTCCGAAAATACCACGATATCCAAAAGTTACAATGCCAAGGTTACACAAATGTTTGATACAATGACCACAAGGTCTCAACTGGACAATGATCATGAACATGAGTTGGTACATGAACCATGAACCAATAAACACCAGTGAAGCCTTTCCTCGCTTGAAGATACAATCAAGGATATCCATTGGGAAGTGACACTACCACCCGACCATGTGATCCCAAAATGGAACCACCCCACCGTGCTAAGAGATAGTAGAAGACCCTCAAGCAAGCAAAATAAGACAAATATGACATAACTACATGACTCTACAAACATCCATGTCACTCAACTCATAAACACTAGTGACTCTAAGGAGAGAGTGACATCTCATGCCTTATGATGGTTACCCTAGGTAGGCCTCCATAGGTCCCGACCCCCATCCTAGGTTATCCTGGTAACCTCTCCTGAACCCCTGGCTCCATCAAAGCATCACGTATACCCTACCAATCCTTTTGCGAAGACAAGGTGGTAGGTTTGCCATTCTAGACCTTCTCACCACATCCTGAGCCTATACAAGCACTCAACCATGTGCGAGGCACATTATCATAGTTTAATATTTTAGCTACCCACCCCATAATCAATTATTAGGTTATCACTTCTTAACTGACTTTTGAAGGGTTATCTTGCCATCTACTTTGGGTGCGGCCCTAGCTCAAAAGCCACTCTCTCATAGGACACTAACATGAAAGGTCTCTATATGAGAACTCTATGGCAAAACTAACAGCCATATCTAATCCTGACAAACCACAGGTGAAGGATACACAATCACTAACCCAGGATTGACCATTTGGAAACATAACACACAATGGCTCACATCAACAGGGTTATACAATGACACCTGACTAAGGGGTAAAAACAACCTTAGTAACAAGACAATAAATCAAATCAGATTTACAACAAAATATGCTTTTACCAGAGAATACTCTTTATTCTAAAGATCCTACAACAAGCAATCTTTTTAAAATGGTAAAAAGCATTAATTACTTGCAAATACAGATATTTCAGAAAAGCAAAAAATACACCTCATTGATAAAAGAAAAGAAAAATTGTCATTTGATCAACAAGGCTAAATTAAGCCCATAAAAATTAACCTTCTAAAGTATTCCCAAGAATAAATATAGAATCTAAAAATATAAGCTTTTCTGGAAATAACCAATTTTTGAATTAATTATATATATAATAATATAATATAAGTATATGAATATATATATATATATATATATATATATATATATATATATATATATATATATATATATATATATATATATATATATATATATATTCATCATATATATATCATATACCTATATTCATATTACAAAATATTTATATTAAAACATGAATTAATTTTGTACAAAATTAAATAAGACTTAAATGATATAATACCCAAAATTTTAAAAACTTATATATATATATATATATATATATATATATATATATCATAAATTAATTAAAAACCAAACTCTGCAAAAATTTAACAGAGGCATGCAAACCAAGGAGCGGATTTATTATGTTCTGGCAACTTTAATTTGCTACCCTATAGTAGCACGTCGGTAGCACTGCTACCGATGGGTAGTAGGTACTACTGTCGGTAGTACTGCTACCTTACGGTAGTAGCTACTACCATCGGTAGTACTGCTACCATCGGTAGTAACTACCGACCCCCTCCCATAAACCTTTTATATATATATATATTTTTTTTAAATTTAAAACTTAAATTTAATAAATGCCCAGATTTAAATACATAGATAAAAATTTCACAAACCCCCTTATTTTTTTTTAAGTAAAATATTAATAAAGAATATATAAAATAAATATCAATTTTTTTTTTACAGAATATAAAGATCCATTTTCACAGAGAATTAAAAGTCAAATTTTCATAGGGATTAAAAAATTAAATTCCAAAGGGATAAAAAGATTGATTTTCAACAAAAATAAAAATCAATGCATCCCCACTTACTCCATTTTTATTTACACAAATATCTTCCCTAATCCAATTATTTCTTCACCCAATTTTTTTATAAATTCCTTCAACCAAGAAGATCACAAAAATAGCATAACACATAGAGAAACTTTTTATGTAACAGAGGAGGGTGAATCTGGCAAAATTTTGCCAGCATAACCCCCTATGCTTTTCACAATACCAAAACTAAAACATACAGGAAATAATCAATAAACATGAGAATCTCCACAACAGAGATTGGAGATTCAAACAACTAAATTAATTTTATTTAAAGAAGACAAAAGAACACCAGACAAAGCAACCCAACCTGTAAAGCTTTCCTGGAAGATTCATGTGGATGAGCTCTGTCCTGCAACAGGGTTTCCAAGCCAATCCCTCTTACCAACAATCCTCTAATAATTTCTTCTTCAACAAAATATTGCTTCCAAAATAATTTTTCTTCCCAAAATCTCTGCCTCCTTCCCGTGACTCTCCAAAAAGAAAAAGATATATTCCCTTTTTAACCTAAAATTTTAGGTTGCACCTATTTTTGCAAAAAAACCTAATATTTAATTTTAGTAATAAAAACAATTTTATTTTCTTTTCTAATAGTGCCTAGTTTTTTATTTTTTGAAGGCTACAACTGGAGGTTTTCTTGTGGGTTCTTTCCTACCGGTATGCCTTTTTTTGAACCCGATGTAAACATTTTTATGAATAATATAAGTTTAGTGGATTTTCCACTTTTACCCAAAAAAAAACAAAAAACATGCAATAAGTAAAAGTCATAACCTTTTCTTTTTTTTTCTTTTCTTTTCTCATGCAAATTAATTAATTTTCTTTAAAAAGAAAAGAAAACAAAACTTTAATTGTAATCCATTCTTTTATTCATTTTTTTTTTTAATTCATTTATTTATTTATTTTAATTTCTAGGAACAATAAATGAAATTAATCTAATTTATTTTTCACTAAAATTAAATAGGATATATTTCTAATATAATGCAACTTGTAACTTAATTTAATAAATAAACCAAAAGCTAATAAAGTTTTTTTTTTTCGCTTTGCAATTTTTCGGTGATATGGATGACAATCAGCAACTAGGGGTTTGGGCAGATGTCACTTGAGATGATCCACCACATACCCTGCAATGGGTTTTTACCAAAGGCCGGTGGGAGTATAAGGCGCTTCTGTCTTCACAACCAGCTCGCAAGAAATGGTTCAAGCCAATGTCTACCTACTTTCAGGGGTTTTTTAAACCACATCTTTACATTCCTTGAAGGCAAGTTTCTGTGGCTAATTACACTCAACGTTCTAAATTTCATGGGAAACAAGGGCAATGCCAATAGAATCCTGCTTTTAAACAGGGATCTTTTTATGAAAAGAATTGTTCATTTGCTCGGGTGGTTGGTTCTCGAGGTGTGGAGAATGAAGCTAGGGTTTTGGCAAAGGTTTCTGGCACAAAGGGTATCAATGAGATGGAGACTAGGATTTCTATCTTTGAGACTCAGGCGGTCGGTCAGGTAAGTTCAAAACCTAACAATGCTAGCCCTCTAAAGGATAAGGTATGTCATTCTACTGATCCCCCATCTCATACTTGGGTACCAATTCCTTGCATTGATCTCCTCGGATCTTATGTTGATAAAAAGGCTTATTCCCTTCATTCAAATGCTATTATTGGGGAACTTCAGGGGGATCAGATCTGTTTGTCCAATCTTTTTGCTAAATTACAGAAACACTAGATAGATATTCATTGTTTTTAGCTCCTTTCATCAAATTCATTTATTATTGTCTTCGATTCTCATATGATTCGGGATAGGGTTTTGGATTCTCCTCACCACTGGTTTGGGAAGCATTTTCTTTTTGTTAGTGCTTGGAAACCTTTCTATGTTCCTGCTTGGTCAAATTGCAATTTTTCTCCCTTTTGGTTTGGCCTTCCTAAGCTTCCCTTTGAATACATGAATCCCGATGTTCTGCAAAAAATTGGCAATTCTTTTGGTACTTTTGTCACATCCAAATTGGATTTTGTGGAGGGGGAGGTTCTAATAAAAATCTGTGTTTTACTCATTCCTGAAACTGTTCATCCCCGTACTTGTAATATCAAGTCTCATGATGGGATTTGGAGTCAAAATATTGAGAAATTGGAGTCTGAGCTTTTAAAATCTCCCCTTATTATAGATGCTCTGTTATTTATGGATTTTAAGAAGAAGCATCAGGTGATGGATCCAATAAATGTAAATCCTAACATTTTATTACAATCTCAACAAACTATCGCTACCGATGGGAAAAACTTGAATAAAGATGATCAGTTGAATTCTATTCAGGTTACTATTTCTCCTTCCATGAAAAAATCATTAAAAATTTCAGAGCCCATCTCTGACTTTATTAGGAAGGATTCTGAGATTATTTTAAATTCTTTGGATATTGTTGACAATTCAAAAAATAAAACTATGGCTTCTCCTTCTGACCCAGTAGCCTTAGATACTTCTAAAAGGGGTAATTTTGGAAAAGCTTCTGAAGGAGAGATTTTATCTGACACGACCTAAATTGCTCAAATCAAACTTTTAGCCTCTAATACTTCAGATCTCGGTCCATAAACATTAGATAAGGAATCAAATCTAGGTTTTAATGAGTTATCTGAAGTAGTTGTGCCTGATATAGAGCTAGTACAATAGGTGAATGAGTTTCTGAATAATCATGCCCCCCATGGAGGGATGGAGGTGACAGATAGAGTTATTTTCTCTATTGATAGTGATTTAGGACAAATTAAGTCCTCTCTTTCTATTATTACAACTTCAAATCCTTTTGACATTTTGGATACTAAAGATGTGGGATCGACTGACAAGTTGATTTCCCCACCACATAATGATAAGGACTTTCCAATTGTTCAAACCACTTTGGTTTTGTCCCCTCCTTTTGGTTCTCCAAGAAGAGGTAGGCCTCCAAAAGTTTTTTGAACTAAGTTAGAAGTTATTGCTGGGATTCAGAAGACTCTATCCCTTTCTCCTAGGTTTGATAAGAGGAAGGTGTCGCTCTCCTTAGGTAATTGGAAGAAGGATAAGCTATAGTTGCTTAGTCCTCCTGTGACTAGGTTTGGGGTTGTTAAAAAGAACCTGTAGAAGTGCTTTGGAGACTTTACTAAGTCTCTAGATACTGAGAAGAGGGGAGTTTCGACCTCCCCTTGAGAGTAGTGAAACTTATATCCTAGAATGTTAGGGGCTTAAATGCCTCTAACAAGAGATGCTTGATTAAGTCACAATTGGACTTAATCAAGTGTGATTTGGTTATGCTTCAAGAAATAAAATTGTCTGAAGAATCTGCTAGTGTGCTTTTTACATCTTGGAAAAAATGGAACTCTCTCTCTTGTTCTTCTAATGGTGCTTCTAGGGGTTTAGCTTTATTATGGAATGATTATAGTGTAGAGGTACAATTGGTCTCTTCGGTAGTTCATTGGATGTTGTTCTTGGTTACTAGCAAGGTCTCTAAGGTTAAAATCTGGTTGTTCAATATTTATGCTCCCTCTAGGATTTAGGGTAAAAAGAAGTTATGGAGGGACTTGAGTAGGGAGACTTCTCCTTTGAGACAGGGGTCCCTTGTTATTTTTGGAGGGGACTTCAATGCGATTTTGGATCCTAGTGAAAAATGTGGAGGGATTTTCCCACACAAAAGAATCATGGAGGATTTTGGGAATTTCATCCTGCATTTGGGTCTTTTTTATTGTAAATCTCAAAATGGGATTTTTACTTGGACATATATGAGACGAGACTTCTCACAAATAGCAAAAAAATTAGATCGGTTCCTACTTTCAGAAAATTGGTTGCAGTCAGACCTTGATTTTTTTTCCTCCATTTTGTCTATGTCAGGATCTGATCATTTTCCGATTTCTCTCTGTATTTTGGAAGACAAGGCTCCCTTTCGGTCTCCTTTCAAATTTGAACCTATGTGGTTCAAGGATGCCTCATTCTTATCTCTCCTAAGAAATTAGTGGGAGTCTAGTCCCTTCTATGTAGGATCTCGCATGTTCCATCTTGTTAATAAGATAAAGTTCTTAAAATTGAACATTAAAGAATGATAGATTTCACATTTTAAAAATATTTTTCATGAAAAATAGAGAATTTAGGATATGATTGAAACTCTTAATAAGCATGTGCTTGATCATGGTATGGTTCCTCTAGTTTTTGATGAGATAAAGTCTTTAAGGATAGAACTTGAAGAGATTCTGGCTAGAGAAGAGATCTTCTGGAGACAAAAGTCTAGAGAGGTATGGTTGTCTGATGGGGATAGAAATACTAAGTTTTTTCACTCTTCTACTAGATTAAAAAGGAGTAGGAACATGATCTCTTGTATAGAGGATTCTTCAGGGAAGTTTCTTACAGAGCCTGAGGAGATTGTTGCGGGGGCAGTAAGATTTTTCAAGACACTGTTATCTTCTGAAGGCAGTAATTTTCAAAATGATTTCATTTATGATATTCCATCTTTAGTTTCATCTAAGGATAACAGGATGTTGATGTCTCCTTTTTCCCTTGAAGAAGTTAGATTGGCAGTTTTTGCTATGAGTCCTAATAAGGCTCCAGGCCCGGATGGGTTCACTCCTATATTTTTTCAGAAATGTTGGGATTTTGTGGGTAAAGATCTACTCCTAGCTCTTGAAGAAAGTAGGAGAAACGGGTCAATTTTGAAGGAACTTAATACCATGATGGTTTCTATTATTCCTAAATAGGAGGTTGTTAAATCTTTTGCTGATTTTTATCCTATAGCTCTATGTAATACTTTATATAAGATTTTCACTAAGGCAATATCCATTCGGCTATCCAAAATCCTTCCTAAACTAATTTCAGTAGAACAAGGTAGTTTTGTACCAAATAGGGAGATGCCAGAGGGATCTATTGTGGCTCATGAGGTTCTAAATTCTATCTCCCTTCAGATATCCCCGGCCATTAACTTAAAGCTTGACATGATAAAGGCTTATGATAGAGTGTAATGGAGGGCTTTAGGTCTTGTTTTGGAAAAATTAGGCTTTTCTAGGGCTTGGATAAAATGGATTATTGCTTGTATCTCTTCTACAAGGTTTTCAATTATAATAAATGGTTCCCCTTGTGGTATTTTTTCCTCCTCTATAGGTTTAAGATAGGGAGATCCTCTTTCCATGTTTCTGTTTATACTTCTAGCTGAGTCTTTTAGTTGGGCTATTAAGGCTGCGAAATTGAAAGACCTTTGTTTATGAGTGAAAATCCCGAGAGTATCAGGATCTATATCATACTATCCATTTGCAAATGATACCTTGTTATTTGGTCAAGCCTCTATGCAGGAAGCTTTTGTCATAAATGAAGTTATACAAAATTATGCCTCTTTTTCAAGATAGAAAGTAAATTTTGAGAAGTCAAAAATCTTCTTTCTTCACACCCTGCAACTAATCCAATCTAGATTATTGTCATTTTGGGGATTTGAGCCTAGCATACTTCCATGTACTTATCTGGGTATTCCTTTCTTTATTAAAAAGGATAATTTAAGCTTTTGAGATAAAATCATTTCAGCCATCTCAAAGAGAATTCTTTCTTGGAACCACAGGTGGTTGAGTCTAGCCAGGAAAATTGTTCTCATTAAGTCTGTGCTAAATGCAGTTCCTATTTATCTTATGTTAGTATTAAGATCTCCAAAGGATGTGTTGGTAAGCTTGCGGGATACTCTAAGGTCTTTTCTCTAGAGTAGCAATAAAGATGGGAGGAAAAAACTTGCTCTGGTCGCATGGGATAAAGTTTGTTTGCCGAAGGACCTAGGGGGTACAAGGATCAGAAATCTGGAAAAGCAAAATTTAGCCTTGGGGGCTAAATTGGTTTGGAATTTGTATGAGAAGTCCGATTCTTTATGGGCCCAAATTATGTTTGCTAAATATCTTAATAATGGTCGTAGGGAGTATATTTTTCAGATTTCTAATTTAACTTTAGGATCAGTTATGTGGAACTCCATATGTAAATGCAGATCTGTTATTTTGCCTAATCTCTCTTGTATTGTCCATAAAGGCACAAAGGTTAGATTTTGGGAAGAAAGGTGGAATGGTCATCCTCCATTACGAAGTCTAAGGAATTGGTCCCCCCTGATATCCATTCTTTCTTCCCTTTGGGGAACCTCTGTGGTAGATTACTTTGACATAATATATAGTGGAAATGTGAGGTTGGCTAAATGGAAGTCGATTGACTTTTTGGTTATTGATCATGATCTGAAATTGCAGTATACCAAGGTCCTGAGTGAGAGGGTGGTTATTCTCTCTCATGATGAGGATGAACTAGTTTGGACTAAGAATATTTATGGAAAATATACGGTGAGGGATGGTTATAATTCCCTTATGAAAAATAATGATCTCCCTTATTGGCCTTATAAGATTTTTTGGCACCTAACTTGTTTGCCAAAAGTCGGTGCTTTTGCTTGGTTGGTAGTTCAAGATAGGGTTCTCAAAGGCATGAGATTGGATAGGATGGGTATCACTGTTGCCTTCACATGTGTGTTATGTCAAAAAAACTTGGAATCCTCTTCCCATCTTTTTTTACATTGTGACTTTACATATCAATGTTGGCAGTGGTTGTTTGATAAATTGAATTTGGCATTTGTTATGGGAAAAGATCTGATTACCTTCTTTAGTTCTTGGCCAGTTTTGTTTACTTCATCCTTTTATGTGTGTTTGTGGGTTATTTCTCCATCTATTTTAATCTAGAATATTTGGTTAGAGCGTAATAATAGGATCTTTAGAAACACTAGCTCTTCTCTTCCAGAGGTTCTACTGAAGATTGAATCATCCATTTCTGAGGTTGCATTGTCTTATATTAGCAGGAACTTGGATAATCTCACTTCATTTTCATGTTGGGATAGTAGGGTGACTAGAGTTTGGAGCATGTTATCTGCCCTTCCCTCTCATGGATCAATTTTGAAAAAGGGTGATGCCTTAAACAAAAGAAAGTTGGCCTCTTGGAAACCACCTCCTCTTGGTAAGTTTAAGTTGAACTTTGATGGTGCCTCTCGTGGAAATCCCGGTTTGGTGATTTTTGATTATCATACTCATATTATTCATGCTAGGTGTCATGCAATCGGTATTCAGTCTAATAATTTTGTTGAATTTAAGGTTTTGTCTTCGGGTCTGGAATTGGCTATTTCCCTAGGAATTAAAGACCGCATTATTGAAGGGGACTCATTGGTGATCATTCAGAGTGTGTTAAAAAGGAAATCTCATTGTTGGCAATTGCAATATCTTCTTGATCTTATTCTTCAGCAATTGGAATTCTTTGATTCTTTCTTCATTACTCATTGTTATAGAGAAATTAATAGAGT
This sequence comes from Cryptomeria japonica, assembly GCF_030272615.1. Lineage (NCBI taxonomy): Eukaryota > Viridiplantae > Streptophyta > Pinopsida > Cupressales > Cupressaceae > Cryptomeria > Cryptomeria japonica. The sequence continues at coordinate 348,171,704 of NC_081411.1, read as the reverse complement.
AGCAGATTTTTTAGCTAATCTTGCTATTGACAGCAATGCTATTCTTCGTTATGTAAGCTCTGTTGAATTTTCTGTTTTAGTTTTGGAATTCTTGCAATAACATGATGATTTCTTGGTCTCTGACTTTTGAAAAATTGACTCTCTATTGCCAGTCAGGATAGGCATGTTTATTGTTTATGTTCAGCTAGTAATTTGGCTCTGTATGTGGGAATTTGTTATCATATATATAGTTTGGTTGCGGGCTGTCATAAGCAATAAGGGTAACTATGTTTATTGGCTTTTAGAGTAATGGTATGGTTTGTCCTTTTTACTTCTAAAAGTTTTTGAGAGTGGCGGCTTGCTTTTCTTATTGTTTTTTCTCAAAACTTTTTTCAAGTTGTTCTCACACAAGGGGTTTTGATTTCATGGTTCGATAAATGTGACGTGCCATGCCCTTTCATATAATGATTATTGCTGTACTATTTTTCAGCTTCGGTGGTGATATTTTGGTATTTCTCATAGAGGTGATTATTAGGTTTAATCATTATTTATTTCTTGGCCTATTGTGGTTCACCCGAGATGCATCACTTAAAATGATTTTTTGGATAGTTTATTTTTTCACATGAGCGGATCATTCATTATTATGAAAGGCGGTTAAATTATTATAGGCCTTTTGGATTAATTTGATTAGATGAGATGCATCACTTGGAATTTTTTTTCTTGGCTTTTCACATGGATGGATCATTCATTACTATGCATGGTGGCAAATTAATTTAGGTTTTGCTTGTTTTTTGCTTCGCCTATATATTGATTTTTGGTGCAGTATGTTTTTATTTATCTGCGTCGATGGTAACTTGAGGAGTATTTCTCTCTGTGGGAAAGGTAACTATCTCTCATGACTAATACTCTTCCAATTTATCGTGTTTCATTAATTACTCCAGAGGTAGACATTGTCGATAATTATGGTTATGATTCTGAAAAGCTTGGGAGAGTTTTTGTTTTGCATAATCTGGAGTTGGAGTTTGAAATTCATAGGGTGGTGGGTAATCATTGGTTGCTCTCGCCTTCTTTAATTTAGAAGTTTTGTCTCATTTTTTTACTATATGTTATGATCTTCCATGGGATAAGACTCTGGTCCAACTTATTGCATCAAAATTTGTGGCTCCTCCAATGCTTGATATGCATCATCTTGGGTCATCTTTGGATAGTTATAATTTTGATATGGGTACTCTTCCTTATGGGGGCTTCCTTTTTGTTCAAAATATTTTGGAAGATGGTCACCATGGAGAATTGATTTTTGAAATTAGAATGGGTCTAATTTGTGACACTATTGATGAAGCACTAAAAGCCATGGAGAGTCTGCTTGGTTTTATCTCTCCCTATGTTTTGGCTAGGGCACGGGATGTGTTAATTGGCCTTCATGCTTTGATTAATATCTATTTTCTTCATATTCTACTCCTCTCCCTGTGGTTCGTATATAATATTTGGTTCCTTATGATGCTCTACCTACTCCTCCAGAGGAAAGCTCGAGTAATTGGTTTATCACTAACTGATTTCACATTTTTTGCAAGTATCACTCATTTTTTTGTAGGCTGATTATGGATGGATTTTTGGGCAGTTCTCATTGACTCAAATTTTTGGAGTTGGATATATTCGGTCTATTTTCAGTTTCGTTCCTCCTTTGGTTCATATTTTTGGTCTCCTTGGTGTCTCGACATGATTCTCCACATTTTGTATCTTGCTGCTGATAATAGCTGATGGGCTCCTAGATCTTCTTGATGAATCTTTTTTGGTGTTCAGTCCTTCATTTTGTAACCAACTGAGTATATAATTAGTTGAGGTATATGTCCTATGAGATCTTTGTAAATAGGGCAATTATATGGGTATGGGTGAGATTTCAAATCATTGGGATCTAGCTATTTTGTAAGGGTAGTTTAGTTTCTTTTCTTAAGGAGACAACCAGAGGTTTTCTTGCAGGTTCTTTCCTGCCGGTATGCCTTTTGAACCTATTGTAAAAATTATCTAAAAATTAATAATAAATTTTAGTGGCTATGCCACTTTTATTGAAAAAAAAAAAAACTTCTTTTAATTAATTAAATTTAAAATCTCAATGCATAAAATACATAATTCCAAAAATACCAACTATGAGATAACTCCATAAATTTAATTATTTAATTAAATCTACTAAACACACAAACTAAGCAAACCCCAAGCTAAGACTCATAAAAAGTCAAATGGCAAAATACAAAGGCCGAACAAATTGACAAGATGACCAACTGACGACACTCACAAGAGTGCAACAGGGTAAAATAGGGTCAACTACTACCTCCCCTACTTCCATCGAACAAATATATGGCACGCTTAGTCCCATGAAGCTAGGTGGAGATGATACCCCGTACCTACCTAGTACTTGTACCTGCAATATCCTGCATCACCGAACCACACATGCATATATGCAATATAGAAAACATGACATGCATACCGATAAAGGAGAATCGCGGCGTTCCCTATCTCACCGGAGTGAGTGAAGGAAAATCATCCCCTTGCATCCAATACACTCGCAGACACACAACATATAATTACAAATTGCATAGATAAAGCAAAGTGTTAGTACATAGCAATAATCCATAAAATGCCATAAATCACAAGTATTGAAATACTGCAAATAAATTATGCATCTCATATCTAGATAAAGCATGAAATAATGTCTTATAAGTCTGAATAACACATCATAGTAATGTATCCACTAAAACTAAGAAATAGTAAAATATGAGTCTAATAAGTTCAAACGAGGAGGGGTACTACACAAGGATTCAATTAATGAGAAATTAAACAAAAAATCCTTCAAAGACATTCCATTGTGCTCTATCTCCAAGGATTCCTCAAGTCATGGTTTTTCTCTTAGATCATTGAACACTTGACTTTTAGAACAACAACCCAAAGAATGAGTGTTAGGATAATGATCTATGTGATATACAATTTAAGATCTATGAGATAATAACAGTGCCTGATATAATTGATCTATAATAATGGAAATACAATGCTATTGATAATGATGTTATGATATAAAATGCTTCTAAAAGGCTTGTATGTGAGAGACTTAATTAATTGAAAAAGACTTGCGAGAGGGACCAATGTAGCACCTTGATAATGAAAGAATGAGTCCTATTTATAGAGGAAATAGGCAAATGAAGGGTTGAGATTCAATTGATGGAGGAAGGGCTAAGAATGATTCATAAAGAGATAATCCTCAATCCATGCACTCATCTTCAACCCAATCACATTTTGACAAGTGTCAACATGGGAAGGCTTGAGAGGAGAGGGACAAAACATTAAATGCTTGAAGAGACATGATGGTTACCCTAGATGGTTGGGTTAAGGTTAAGTTAATGGATAAGGTTGTTATCCAAGGGGTAAAGGAATGTGCAAGGGATAAATAATTACCTTAGTCAAAAGATTAAAGATTGAAGAGACTTGAGGGTTATCTTGCATGGTAAGGGTTAGTGGATAAGCCTTTAACCAAGGGTGAAAGATGGGTTAGTTTGGTCAAGGACCCATGTGGGTTAACATGTTGAAGGGAGAAGGCCTTTAAGATTTTGTAAGAGCCTTAATTATTTTGAGAAATGACCCTTTCATAATCCTTTAGTTTAGCAATGTGCACATACTTAGAAGGGGATTAGGCTAATTATTGGGATTTAGTCATGTTTAGAAGAAGGATTAATATGCAACTTGCATTTTCTAGAAAGTGCAAGTGGATGATGGATGTTTAAATAAATATGTATTTATTTAAATGGGAGAGGGGTGATTTAATTAAACAAATATTATTTATTTATTTAAATAATGGTCTTAAGCAAACTAAATAAATTGAATAGTTTATTTAATTAATAGATGGAGAGGGTTGGGATGAATTATTATTTTATTAATTTAATTAATAGTTGAAAAAGGAGATGATTAAATAAATGTGAATTTAATTAATGGATGGTTGAAAGATAATTGAAAAAATATAAAGTCCATTTAATCAAGTGGACAGAAATAGATGTCTATATTTTGCCCCTCTTTGAAGTGATGTGTGGCGTTGTGTTGATTCAAAGAAAAAATTGCTTGATGATGCTGATAAAAATTTAGATTTGCCCCAAATGTTGATTGTTACATACTGATACAAGTATGCCCCCTCCAGAGATGAATCAGATAGATTTTTGAATTTTGTATTTTTTGACAATTTTTTAAATTTTTATGGTTTTTTAAATTTTTTTAAATTTTAAATGTTTATGAGCTTTCAACTTGATTCATCTCTTGATAAAAAAATGATTTACATGGCTGATTAAGTTGATTTATCAAGTGGAAAATTGCACTCTACTCAATTATCCCTTTCACCTCTTAATAAGGTATAAAGTGAAAAAAGTTAACTAATTGATTCATTTTCCCCTTGTGATTTCGAGAAGAGAGATCATGGAGAAAATGGTGTTCCTATACCACACTCACTGATTCAAGCAAGTTAGGTGATATCGGTGACCCGTTGCATATGGACCTCTAGTAAGTGCCTCCAAAAATGTGCCTTGGTATAATTTTTTTTTAAATTCACACGTCTTTGCATGTTTTACACACAGATTTTAACAATTTAGTGCATAGGATTTGTTTTTTAGCATGTAGGTTTTTTGATTTAGTGCATATAGATAACTAAGGCATAGATTTAGCACATCAACTAGGTTTTTTAGTGCATAGGATTTGTTTGATAGCGCAATGATAGGATTTTGTAGCACATACACCAATTTAGCACATAGGTTGAACTCCTCAGCACATTGATAGATTGTTTTAGTGCATAGGTTGAATTATAATATCAGATCAATTTTGTAGTAGATAGATCATTTTTTCTACTACATTCAATCTTTTGGTGCATAGAAACATTGTTCTAGTGCATCCACACCAGTATGATGAAAAATAAGAATTTTCTCCATGATTTTGATATGTTGGATCATGATAAATTTTTTCATATTGATTTCGGTAGAATAGATGATGATTGACCTCATGATTAATAAGAATTAATGATAGGCACTTAAAAAGATTGATTGAAATCTCCCTTGAGCTAATTACATTGATTGACAACTTGATTGATCAAAAGTTGATTTTGCAATATGTTATGATTTGTAGGAGAACTTAGGAGTTCTACAATCTCAGGAGTGATTCCCGAAGACTTGGAGATTGATCCCCCACCTAGTGCAGGAGGATTTAGATATTCATGATAGATGTGGATTATCTTCCTTGGTTGACATGCCTCAGTATAGGATTAACAAGGGATTATTGATGGCTTTGGCTAAGCGGTGGCATGGAAACACCAACACTTTCCACTTGGGTACTGGTGAGATGACCATGACACCAGAGGATGTTTAATGGATTTTGAGGATCCCCGTGGTTGGTGATTTGGTTCCATATGAGCACATAGAGGAGGGAGGTATGAAGGTACTGAGGCAAGTTTTCCACGATGATCAAATTAGTGGTTATGAGATCCCTTGGCAAGAGATTGCTGATTTGTATGAACCACTCCCAGCAATACTTGCTTGATTTTTTGGAGGCTTCTTATGTCCTGACCACAAGTTGAACAAACTTTTAGTTGACGATGGAGTGGTATTGGAGATGATTAATAGAGTGGGTGGGAAGTGGAGGTGTCTAAAAATGGTCAATGCTTGTGGTGTCATACTTTAACATGTCTGTGTGACCTTATTTTAGGGTTTTCGCATTTTATTAACATTTATTCTATGTCGTGCACTTGATCTTTATCATTTTTCAACATCTTGTCATTCTTTTGCACTTCTTCTTTCTTCAATTGTGTTTCTTGCATTTTCAATTAGGTCTTGTTAATATCATTTTTTGAATTGCAATCATCAGTCGTGAACATCATATCATTGGACATCATCAATTGTAATTGGTGTCGACTTAGATTTTGTCCTTGATCTTTATCATTGTCAATCATTTTGGATCCCATGTCAATCATCAATTGTCAATCTTTTATCAATTTGTGACCTATTTGTCATTGATCTTTGTCAACCAACATCGGATATTTATCAATTATCAAATCTTTTTCATTTAATGATGATTTATCTTATATAAATTGTTTCAATATTGTCATGACCTAATTGACATCCTTCTATTTCTAATTTTTCTTCTAGGGATTTATGATTTAATCATTTAATCCTATTAAAGTTTCCTTCTAGGTTAAATAAACCTATTTATTTATCCTAGGTCCCTCTTGTCACAATTAAATATTTTATTTAATTGGCTAATTATGTCCCCTTTGTGAGTTAATTAATAAATGATAATTTAATAATTAATTTCACCTAATTCCTCATTTCTATTTTTCCTAATTTCTGAGTTCCCTAATTCCTCTTTTCTAGTTAATTTGCTAATTTTTAATTTTAATTTCCCACTAATTATCCTCTTCTAGTTGTTCCTATTTTTGTGCTTCATTTTTTCATAAGTTGGAAGAATGATTCTCTCAATTTTTCATAAGACTTGCATGGCAACATGTCATAACTCTTGACATAGCAAGTTGTCATAACACCTTGCATGGGAAATTTGTCATAAAAGTGACATAGAAAGGTGTCATAACCTTTCCCTTTTTGAATCATTGTGCCAATTTTGAATGAAATTGCTTCTTTCATCTCCTTTTACGCTAATTTTGTCCTTTCACCAATTTGACTATAAATTGGTTGCATTTCTTCATCTTTTTCAACCCTATTTTTCAAGTATCCTTATGCTGTCAATTTTGCTTGCAAATCTTGCTATGATTTTGTCATTATCTTGCTTTCAATACACTTGTGTTTGTAGATGAGATCCACAAAATCCCATTTGAAGGTGAAAGAATAACAATGGAATCACATGAAGGAGATTTTTCTTTATAATTTGCATTTAATTTTCTTTGAATCTTGTCTTCATGCTTTCATTGATTGAACTAGGAGTGTTTTTCATAGCTTGTTAGCTTTCATGGTTATCTTAATATTATGTTATGAATCCTTTATTAAAATTCCTAGTTACATTTTTTGGTGAGCCCAATGTGAACTAACTAATCCTTTCCCTTTTGAGTTTTTTTGAGTCATTTACAGGTTGAATTTGCGGGAAAAGAGCCTTTTTGAAGTGTTTTAGATTTTTTGCACTTGTGCAAGGACTTTCTACGTATGTGTAGGGACTTTTTATGCTTTTTCAAGGAGTTATTGTGCTTGTGTGAAGAATTCTTGCACCTATGGTTCAAGTTCTTGGGCCTATGCAAGGATTTATCTCATTTTGCAAATAGTGAATCAGTGATTTATCTTTTCAGTTTTTGAGATTTGCAAGACTAACACATTGTTGTTAGTTGATCCAAATGGCATAAAATTAATTCATCTAGAATTAATTAGGGATTGGTGAATGAACAACAATCATACACACATTTTTGTTTTTGCAAATAACTAGTAAAAAGAACAAAAACACTTTATATTGGGCTTTAAAATGAACACAATTTTTGCAAATTGCTTCAATTTCAAAAATCCTTAGTCTAATTAGTGTTAGTTAATCTTGGATGATCTCACATAGTCTAATTATTATGGTAAATGAACAACAAATTCTCACATTTGAGTCATTAGGGTTTTAGGGTCCAAAAGTCTTACATTTTGGTTTCGAGCATTGCAAGCTTGCGCATTTGTTGATTTAAGACTTGCATTGGATATTTTGGATATAAGAACATCATGGGTCATTGAAAATTAATCAAAAAAATCACAATCATAGTCAATTTTGAGGTCAATCAGACTAAATTTCATCAAATTTAGGGTTTTCATGCTTAATAGGGGTCTAATTTTGCAAAATTTCTTCTTTGTCTAACTAAATATCAGGGTTTCGTAGGTGAACTACACTCTTGTACCTATGTGCCAATTTCTTGTACCTATGTGCCAAGTTCTTGCACCTGTGTGCCAACTTCCTACACCTATATGCCAACTTCCTATGTCGTGCCCAAACTTTTGGGCTAAAAACGGAACAATTTTTTTTTAATTTTTAAAAACACTTAACTCTCAAAATAATCTACATTTAAAGTAATCAAATAAGTCTTGCCTTAACTTGGATGTAAATAGAATTGTTTTCTAAGGTTGGTTTAGTTGACCAACTCAAATAAGCGACATTAATTAATGGAGATTAATTAATCCCAAGAGGGTTGTTGCAATTTAGTTAGTTAATCCAATTATCTTAATTAAATTGCCGCTAATTAAAATTGAGGGATAATTAGATATCTCAAATGCATTTAAATCATTCCCGACCAAATAATGATAATGCTATTTAAAATTAATTAATAATTCTTGTTTACAAATTTTTCCCAAATTAATTTCCTCTTGACGATATATTTAATTAAATACAAAAATTAGCTAAGAAATGTCCTTATTAAAATTCCTTGATAAAATTACATCAATAATGCGATAAGATAACTATATGAAATTTAATCAAATAAATTTAATTAGGTCTTCTGCTTAACCCCAAATATGTATAATTAATTGTATATATACCTATATGTAGAAAATATCGCATATATATAAATTTTATTCATATAAACAATCTCGGTAACCAATCTTTATATTTTAACCTATTTATACATGTATAATTCTTTTGATAAAAAAGACCAACTATGCCCATGAAATATTATAATGCAACTATTAAATAACCCTAAATTTCAAGTTATAATTTTAAAAACTTAATTCAATCTCCCTCCCATTATCTATTACATGCAAACCCTAAGTTTAAAAATTATAATAAAGACTAAAATTCAACTCCTTCTTTTATTATTTTATGCTAACCCTAAACCGAATATGGGCTAGGGTAGTATTACTAAAATACTCTTATTAATAAAATGCTAACCCTAACCCGAAATTGGGTTAGGGTTGCATATTCTTTTAATTTAATATCCTTTCTTTTTTTTTTTTGCTTATACCCTAACCCGAAATGGGTTAGGGTTTAATATATTATTTTTGTTTAGTGAGTGTGTGTGTTTGTGTGTGTTGCAGGTACATGGCTGAGCTAAGGCATGGCGGTGGCCATGGAGAGGCAGAGGGTTTTGAAGAGGTGGAGGTGGTGGCGCGAGGCTCCCCATTTGGGGTCGGCCGCAACCGAGCCCTACTGGTCACAACCCATAGAGGCGGCTACTGCCGCCACTGTGGGATGCCACCCACAGGGAACAAACAAAGTCGTTACTCCTATGGGTTACAGCTCATGATACGGTTGCGGCCACCACAGTGGGATGTCATCCACAGGGAACGACAGAGCCGCTCCCCCTTTGGGTTAAGGCCCACTGCGCGAGCAGGCCGCCCCTTGGGTCTCCCCATAGGGCCGAAGCCTTCCCTTCGGTATATATATATTTTTTAAATTTCTTCTTTTATATTATTTTATATATATATATATACACACAGTCGCACAAATAGATTTTAAAAGAATATTTGTATTCAAATTTATATATATATATATATATATATATATATATATATATTGGAGGAATAATTCAAAATACAGATAGCATAGAAGATCTATATATTCCTTTTTTTTTGCTAAAATAATGTAAAGTAAGATTTTAATTTTCACATGAATACCAATATTTTTTTAGCTAGGTTATCTATGTTCTAAATATACAACATCAAATTCATTAGGACTGTCAAATTTAATAGCTTTTTAAATAAATAAAAAAAATGAATCATTTCTCTAATTTTCTGAATCTGTGAATGCTCCTATATCTCTTTGTTTTTTTTTTCAAACATATAACAAAAGACTTTGTAAACTAAAAGGTTTATCTACAACAATAAATATTTTTCTTTTGACAGTTATACTAACAACAAGCTATAGATTATAAATAGGCTTTATTTTTTTTGTTCTAAGTAAATATAAAAAGACAATAAGAAAAGCAACATGTAAATATTACAGGAAATACCTAGATACACATTGCATTTCTTTTCTACCTCTTTCATTTCTTTACTAAATTGTAGGGATACAAAATAACAAATTTCATTTTAAGACAAAATTAAATAAAATTAACAGCATCATAACTTATTACAGGATTAATAAAAAAGAGATTTTCTTATAAAAATGTGTGACTCAAGTTGTCAACTTCTATAAATGGGGAACAATACCCAATTAGTCTCTCATCCCTAATAGACGAGGACTTAAATAAAATGATACATTTCTTTATATAGAAATAAAAACAACATAGTGTTCCTTATTTACATTTATGCAACTAAAACATAGTATTACATTTCCTATTCCTTTTCTTCAACTGAATAAAATCTGCAACTAAATAGAATCTACAACTCCTAGCTTTCTTTCCTCTTTCCAAGCAACCTGCATTTAAAATTTAGGGTTGTGACCATGGGGTGCTCACCTCCAAGCCTAGCCTTACTAGAAGCCACCCCCAAGCTTGGAGAACCAAGTCCTACATGGGTTACACTCAAGCAAACACAAACAACCAAAAGGGGAAAACATAGCACAACAAACACATTCCCTTCCCAAGCTAAAACTTCATCACATAATCTGATGTTTTACTAGGGTGGAAGTGGACCAAGTACCCTAGAGGAGATTTGCTAGATAGTAACTTACAACCAACTCATGGCATCCAAGAAAACACAACAAAACTCATCTCAATCCCCATATCCTTATAACCCCCAAAAGGCAAACATGTCATACTTGCTCCCCTTATGACCTCCAAATGCATAAACAAAACTATGCAACAAGGGTCACATGGACAAACCCTTGAGATGACTCTCATGAAGAGATCCTCTCACTCTAAGGCTATCAAACTCCTTCCACCCACAAGACCATTCTGCCCTCCCAAAGGTAAGATGGTCTTGGACAGTCCCAAATCACAACAAATGCATAAATAGAAAATAAGCAAAAAATCACATAAAGCTTTCACAAATACAATACAAATAAAAATACAATATTTTCCATTCAAGAATTCTACAAACAGATTTTCAAGTAATCAAGTAAGAAAACAAGACACCAACCTTGACTCTGCCAAGGGTATTCTAGGGGAAAGCTTGGAGAAGAGCAGCCCAATCCATAAGACTTTTCTGCAACACTTAGCCAAATTTTTCTTCCTATTCTCAACCTGGTTTTCCATTCAAAATTTGTCCATAATCTCCAAAGATGGAGAGTGGGTGATTAGCTCACTAAGCTTAAATCTCTAGCCTAAGAAGGCTTCTCTCACTCCTTCTAACCTCTTGGATAGAGTGAGGGACTCCTATTGGTTGGTATTCCCTAGGTCTTACATACTCCCTAACCAAGGCACCTCTAGAAGAGGAATGAAATGGGGAAAAGGAATTACACCTATCAAGAAGGTTAGCTAACCAAGGATGGCACTCCTATAGATGGAATTCGTCCATCATGGGAAAACCACTTTTTTGGGTGGTTAAACAAACCCTAAGGGAAAGACACATGGCCAGACACATGGCCAATTTTGGCCTTCAGCCATATGTACCCCATGAGGCCTAATAAAAATGCTCTAAAACTAACTCTAGGAGTTGATTTAACCCTTAGAAAGTCCACCTAAAGTTAACCTATGGGTCAACTCTGAGTTGACCCTCCTTGTGGCTCACTAACCTAGGTTTCTTGGTTCCTTCAAGGTTAATGAGGTAATATAACAATTAAACAAAAATGAATCTTTCCAAAAAGGTTACATGACAATTGCCAACACAACATACAACATAGGTGTCAAGTGACACTGCAAAATAATTCCACATCACAAATACACACATGGCAATTGTCCCTTGAATGATTTAAATAATTTAATAAATACAATTTACACTCATGCAAACATTTTACATTTACGAATAAAATACGATACATATGGGGTGTTGTCTCTCCAAATAGACAACCCCTAGTTTTACAAATGCACATAGGACTAAGCTTGATTCTCCATAATATTTCCATGGTCACATGGATAATTTCCTACACATCTCAATTTAAATATTAGTACTTTCCAATATCCTCATATAATATTAATCATGAAATCAAGAATACAATTCAATCACTTTGCATAGAATTGACATTATACAATACAATTTGCCACATATCAAAGCAATTCACATAAGCAATTCATCATAATCCCCATAATTTAATCCATTAATAAGATATGCAAACATATTTCTATCATCATAATAAAGTCCTGCAAATCAAATTATGACATACATCATCTCAATGTTATCCTATTCTAGAATCATATAAAATTCTATACCCATAATGCATAGAAATGAAGCATCAATATACCAATATTATCAATTTCGTGGGATCATATAAAGTTCTATATCCATAATGCATAAAAATAAAGCATCCATAATAGTTCCAACATGAAAATCACTAAAAAGATAGGATGAGTCGGGGTAGGGCCTCACACCCTCCCCCTCTAGGCATGAATGTCCTCCTGGAGTTCATAAAATAGATGAGGGTAATATGATCTCATACATGTTGCATCCTCCCATGAAGCTGTAACCTCATCATAGCAATTCCACTGGACCCTAACCCTACCCAACTCTCTATCTCGAAGGGCCAATGTTCGGCGAGCAAAAATGTGAATGGGCTCCAAAGCTAGTTGCCCATTCTACTCCACCTGTAAGGCATCACAATATAAAATATGAGACTCATCATAGATATACTTCCTCAAAACTGATACATGAAACACATCATGGATGCATGATAGGCTAGGTGGCAAAGCTAGGTAATAAGCAACTGGTCCTATCCTCTCAAGAATCTCAAAAGTTCCGACAAAGCGAGGTGCGAGCTTAGAATGCTTTCTGTAATGGATTGGACTCTTATGTGGCTGCACTCTCAGAAAAACTCTATCCCCAACCATGTAACTCCAGTCTATCCTCTTTGCATCTACACATTTCTTCTGCCTATCTTGTACCTCTCTAAGGCATTGTCTTATCAAAATTACCTGCTGCTCCATATCACAAACAATCTCAGGGCCTATGGCCACTCTATCCTCAATACGGTCCTAACTCAAAGGTGTCCTGCAAGGTCTGTCGTACAAAGCCTAGAAAAGTGGCATCCCCAAAGAAGTGTGATGCCCATTATTATAGGCAAACTCTAGTAAATGAAGGTATTCCTCCCATCTGGTCTGATGATCCATGACGTACATGTGGAGCATATCCTCTAACATCTAGTTAACCTACTCTATCTATCCATCCATTTTCGGATGATAGGTTGTGCTGAAATTGAGCTTGGTGCCCATTGCTGCCTGTAATGTCTTCCCAAAGGAAGAAGTGAAGAGGGAATCCCTATCAAAAATAATCTTGCATGGAACACCATGAAGCCTGACAATATCTCACAAGAACACCTGTGCCACTGTTGGTGTTGTGAAGGTATTTTGGACTAGTGAGTTGTGGGCCACTTTGGTTAACTTGTCAACTATCACCAAGATAGCATCATGGCGACGAGATGACATGGGATGACCAATGATGAAATCCATGGATATAGCATCCCACTTCCACTCTGGTATAGCATGAGACTGGAGTAACCCACCAGGATGGCGGTGCTCTACCTTGACTCTCTGACACTCAAGGCATTGGGCTACTAACTCAGCGATAAGTTGTCACATACCTGGCCAATGATATAACTTCCTCAAGTCTGAATGCATCTTCTTAACCCTAGGATGTGTTGTGTAAGGAGCTCTATGAGCCTCCATGACAATGAACTCTCGCAATCCTCTGGGAGAAGGTACATAGATGCACCCTCTATGGTCTAATAGTCCATCAGACTCTAAAGAGTAATCCACATACTTCCCCTCCTATGCCTACTGAGATTAAATCCTCTAACAAACCTCTAGATACCATCCATCCTCTAGCAATCACTACAATATACGGTCTCTCAAATTGATGCTCATAGATATGGTGTATACCTCATGTCGTCTCCTACTCAAGGCATCAACGACTACGTTCTCCTTCCCTTTGATGTAGTGGACATCAAAATCATACTCACAAAGGAACTCCATCCATCTCCTCTGACAAGCATTAAGATTAGGCTAGGTGAAGATGTACTGCAAACTTTGATGGTCTGAATGAAGCATGTATTACTGCTGTAAACTCTAGGTCATGCATAGGGTAGTTAAGCTTGTGAGTCTTAAGTTTCCTAGACTCGTATGCTATAACTCTACCCTCATGCATAAGGACTGCTCCTAATCCATCCAAGGAAGCATCTGTGCATACCATGAAATTGGTCATGGGGTCTACCACAATAAGAATAGGTGCACTAGTGAGTACCCTTTTCAAATACTGAAAATCCCTCTCACACTTCTTTGTCCACTCGAATTTCTTTCCCTTTCACTGGAGGGATGTGATGGGGTGTGCAACTCTAGAAAATCCCTCAACAAAGTGTTTGTAGTATCCTGCTAAACTCATGAAGCTCCTGACCTCTATCACACTAGTTGGCGCTGGCAAATCCATTATAGCTCTGATCTTTAATGGGTCAACTGAGATCCCATCACCGAATATAACATGCCCAAGGTATTTGACCTTTGATCTAAAGAAAGCACACTTTGACAAACTGTCAAACAACTAGTTGTCCCTCAAACACTGTAAAACCTGCCTCAAATGCTCCTTATGCTCCTTCTCATTCTAAGAATATATCAATATGTCATCGAGGAACACAATTACAAATCAGTCAAGGAAAGTGTGGAATACCCCATTCACGAGACTCATGAATACATCTGGAGCATTTGTAAGACTGAATGGGACCACAGTGAACTCATAGTGGCCATATTTGGTGCGAAATGTGGTCTTGTGGATATCACTTTCCACAATCCTCAACTAATGATACCCTGACTTCAGATCTATTTTGGAAAACACTTAAGCACCTTGAAGTTGATCAAACAAGTCATCGATCCTAGGTAAGGGATAGCGATTCTTGATGGTTACTTTATTCAGTTGCCTGTAATCCATGCATAACCGAAGGGACTCATCCTTCTTCTTCATGAAGATGACTAGTGTGCCCCAACGGGAGATGCTAGGATGAATGTGACCCTTCTCTAAGAGTTCCTCTAGCTACATCTTGAGCTCATTAAGCTCATGTGTGGTCATCCTATAAGGTTCTCTTGAAAATGGCTCGGCTCCTGGCACCAAATCTATGTGGAAGTCAATCTCCCTACTAGGTGTACCAAGTAGCTCGGCTGGAAACACATCTGTAAATGCCTCAAGGATGGGATGATCATCTATGGAAGGCTCCTTCTCATTTTCTTCCTCTCTATCACTGATGGTGATAGCAAACAACTCGCATCCCTTTCGCATGCTCCGCTTAAGCTCCATAGAGAAAATCATACAAAGAGACATGGGTCTCTGAATCCCAGTGATTACTATGGGAGCACCATGATCATCCTCACACTCGATCTTTTTCAAGCGACAATCCATCTTGGCTCTATGGGTGTAAAGCCAATCCATGCCAAGTATGACACCATAAGATCCAAGTGGCATAACTCTAAGGTCTACTGGGGTGGTGGTATTACCAATCTGGAGCGGACATCCCCTAACCTTTGAATCCACTGACACTCTAGCCCCTGAAGCTAACTGCACTTCCCAATTGACACCTTGCCTAACTGCCACTATCCCACAATGCTCCATAACCAATGGAGATATAAAGGAGTCAGTCGTTCCTGAGTCAAATAATATAGAAATACCACTACCTCTAATCATACCTGCGACCTTAATGACTGTGGCCTGGTGCTCATCCTAGCAGTTGTCAACCACTATGAAGACTCTATGGGACTTTCCCATATCTCCAATTGTAGGCTCTGATGCTGCCATCCTCTGATTACCTACCATCTGTCCCTACGAACACTCTCTCACCATGTGCTCCATGGCTCCACATGTGAAACAAGCTCTGCATTCCTAAAACTATGTGCGCTTAGGCCTAGAGTAAGGTTGCCCACCTGTCCTACTTGAACCACTGTACCCACCCCTAGAGGACTGCTGAGTCTGTGTCAGAGGTGTGTATGTACCCTATGCCCTCTAGTTGTGTCTAGGACCCTGTGACTGCCACTACTTGGGCTTAAAGCCATGTTGTCCCTAAGGGGGCCTCTATCTCTGACTTTACTATGACTGCTATGGAGGAGGGGGTTTATTGGACCCTAATGCATTTCTATGGTTGCCTTTCCAATGGGGTTTCTGAAACCCGAAAGACTGGGGTGTTAGGTTTTGGTTGTAAAACCGATCTCTCATGTCATGTGGCCTAACCTGAATCTCCTCAGCTATCAAGGCCTTCTCCATAGCAACCCGAAGGCTCCCTGGAGCGTCCATCCTCACCGTTCCTACTATCCCGACATTAAGTCCCCTGATGAATTGGTTGACGAGAAGCTTCTCGTCCTTTAGGTAGTCTACATAAGGTAGGAGCTTGATGAACTTTCTCTCATACTTGGTCACTCAGAAACCCTTCTGCTGGAGGTCGTAGAACTCATCAATCCTACGCTACCTGAAGTGCTCTGATAGGTACCTCTCCCTAAACCTCTCTGTGAAGATTTTCAGGGAAATATTTAATTAATTAAATAATTAAAGAGAAACATAATGGAGAAAGGTTCCCAGTGTTGGAAACCTTTCTCTGATACCAAAATGTCATGCCCAAACTTTTGGGCTAAAAATGAAACAATTTTTTTTTTAAAAACACATAAACTTTCAAAATAATCTACATTTAAAGAAATCAAATAAGTCTTGTCTTAACTAGGATGTAAATAAAATTGTTTTCTAAGTTTGGTTTAGTTAACCAACTCAAAAAGGTGGCATTAATTAATGGAGATTAATTAATCCCAAGAGGGTTGTTGCAATTTAGTTAGTTAATCCAATTATCTTAATTAAATTGCCGCTAATTAAAATTGAGGGATAATTAGATATCTCAAATGCATTTAAATCATTCCCGACCAAATAATGATAATGCTATTTAAAATTAATTAATAATTCTTGTTTACAAATTTTTCCCAAATTAATTTCCTCTTGACGATATATTTAATTAAATACAAAAATTAGCTAAGAAATGTCCTTATTAAAATTCCTTGATAAAATTACATCAATAATGCGATAAGACAACTATATGAAATTTAATCAAATAAATTTAATTAGGTCTTCTACTTAACCCCAAATATGTATAATTAATTGTATATATACCTATATGTAGAAAATATCGCATATATATAAATTTTATTCATAGAACAATCTCGGTAACCAATCTTTATATTTTAACCTATTTATACATGTACAATTTTTTTGATAAAAAAGACCAACTATGCCCATGAAATATTATAATGCAACTATTAAATAACCCTAAATTTCAAGTTATAATTTTAAAAACTTAATTCAATCTCCCTCCCATTATCTATTACATGCAAACCCTAAGTTTAAAATTATAATAAAGACTAAAATTCAACTCCTTTTATTATTTTATGCTAACCCTAACCCGAATATGGGCTAGGGTAGTATTACTAAAATACTCTTATTAATAAAATGCTAACCCTAACCCAAAATTGGGTTAGGGTTGCATATTCTTTTAATTTAATATCCTTTCTTTTTTTTTTGCTTATACCTTAACCAGAAATGGGTTAGGGTTTAATATATTATTTTTGTTTAGTGAGTGTGTGTGTTTGTGTGTGTTGCAGGTACAGGGCCAAGCTAAGGCATGGTGACAGCCATGGAGAGGTAGATGGTTTTGAAGAGGCAGAGGCAGTGGCACGGAGCTCCCCATTTGGGGTCGACTATAGTGGAGCCCTGCGGGTCACGACCCATAGAGGCGGCTACTGCTGCCATTGTGGGACGCTGCCCACAGGGAACGACCGAAGCCGTTACCCCTATGGGTTACGGCCCATGATGCGGTTGCGGCCACCACAGTGGGACGCCGTCCACAGGGAATGACCGAGCTGCTCCCCCTGTGGGTTGCGGCCCACTCTGCAAGTAGGCCGCCCCTTGGGTCTCCCCACAGGGCCGAAGGCTTCCCTTCAGGGCATATATATTTTTTATAATTATGTATATATATATATATATATATATATATACACACATAGTCGCACAAATAGTTCTTAAAAGAATATTTGTATTCAAATTTATATTTATATGTTTATAAATATATATATATATATATATATATATATATATATATATATATATATATATATATTGCAGGAATAATTTAAAATATAGATAGCATAGAAGATCTATATATTACTTTTTCTTTTGCTAAATTAATTTAAAGTAAGATTTTAATTTTCACATGAATACCAATATTATATTAGCTAGGTTATCTAGGTTCTAAATATAGAGAATCAAATTCATTAGGATTGTCAGATTTAACAGCTTGTTAAATAAATCAAAAAAAGAATCATTTCTCTAATTTTCTGGATCTGTGAATGCTCCTATATCTCTTTTCTTTTTTTTTCTCAAACATATAACAAAAGACTTTGTAAACTAACAGGTTTATCTATAGAAATACATATTTTTCTTTTGACAATTATACTAACAACAAGCTATAGATTATAAATAGGCTTTATTTTTTTTATTCTAAGTAAATATAAAAGGCCAGTAAGCAAAGAGCATGTAAATATTGTAGGAAATACCTTGATACACATTGCATTTCTTTACTAAAATTGCAGTGATAAAAAATAACAGATTTCATTTTAAGATAGAATTAAATAAAATTAACAGCATCATAACTTATTAGAGGGTTAATTAAAAAAAAAGCTTTTCTTATAAAAATGTGTGACTCAAGTTGTCAACTTCTACAAATGGGGAAAAATACCAAATTAGTCTCTCATCCCTAACACATGAGGACTTAAATAAAATGATACATTTCTTTATACAAAAATAAAAACAACATAGCGTTCCTTATTTACATTTTTGCAACTAAAACTTAGTATTACATTTCCTATTCCTTTTCTATAACTAAATAAAATCTACAACTAAATAGAATCTGCAACTCCTAGCTTTCTTTCCTCTTTCCAAGGAACCTGCATTTAAAATTTAGTGTTGTGAACATGGGGTGCTCACCTCCTAGCCTAGGCTTAGTAGAAGCCACCTCTGAGCTTGGAGAACCAAGTCCTAGACAAGTTACACTCAAGAAAACACAAATAGGCAAAAGGGGAAAACAAAGCACAACAAACACATTCCCTTCTCAAGCTAAAACTTCATCACATAATATGATGTTTTACTAGGGTGGAAGTGGACCAAGTACCCTAGAGGAAATTTGCTAGATAGTAACTCATAACCAACTCATGGCATCCAAGAAAACACAACAAAACTTATATCAATCCCCATATCTTTATGACCCCCAAAAGGCAAACATGTCATACTTGCTCCCCTTATGACCCCCGAATGCATAAATAGAACTATGGAGCAAGGGTCACATGGACAAACCCTTGAGATCACTCTTATGAAGAGAGCCTCTCACTCTAAGGCTGTCAAACTCCTTCCACCACCAAGACCATTCTGCCCTCCCAAGGGTAAGATGGTCTTGGACACTCCCAAATCACAACAAATGCATAAACAAAAAATATGCGAAAAATCACATAAAGCTTTCACAAATACAATACAAATAAAAATACAATATTTTCCATTCAAGCATTCTACAAACAGATTTTCAAGTAATCAAGTGAGAAAAAAAAACACCAACCTTGACTCTGCCAAGGGTATTCTAGGGGAAAGCTTGGAGAAGAGCAGCCCAATCCACAAGACTTTTCTGCAACACTTAGCCAAATTTTTCTTCCTATTCTCAACCTAGTTTTCCCTTCAAAATTTGTCCATAATCTCCAAAGATGGAGAGTGGGTGATTAGCTCACTAAGCTTCAATCTCTAGCCTAAGAAAGATTCTCTCACTCCTTCCAACCTCTTGGATAGAGTGAGGGACTCCCATTGGTTGGTCTTCCCTAGGTCTTACACAATCCCTAACGAACACACCTCTAGAAGAGGAATGAAATAGGGAAAAGGAATTACAGCTATCAAGAAGGTTATCTAACCAAGGATGGCACTCCTATAGATGGAAATCATCCATCTTGGGAAAACCACTTTTTTGGGTGGTTAAACATGAACTAAGGGAAAGACACATTACCAATTTTGGCCTTCACCCATAGGTACCCCATGAGGCCTAATAAAAATGCTCTAAAACTGACTCTAGGAGTTGATTTAACCCTTAGAAAGTCCACCTAAAGTTAAGCTACAGGTCAATTCTGAGTTGACCCTTGTTGTGGCTCACTAACCTAGGTTTCTTGTTTCCTTCAAGGTTAATAAAGTAATATAACAATTAAACAAAAATGAATCTTTTCAAAAAGGTGACATGACAATTGCCAACACAACATACAACATAGGTGTCAAGTGACACTACAAAATAATTCCACATCAGAAATACACACATGGCAATTGTCCCTTGAATTTTTTAAATAATTTAATAAATACAATTTACACTCATGCAAATATTTTACATTTACAAATAAAATATAATACATACGGGGTGTTGTCTCTCCAAATAGACAACCCCTAGTTTTACAAACGTACATAGGACTAGGCTTGATTCTCCATAATATTTCCATGGTCACATGGATAATTTCCTGCACATCTCAATTTAAACATTAGTACTTTCCAATATCCTCATATAATATTAATCACAAAATCAAGAATGCAATTCAATCACTCTGCATAGAATTGACATTATACAATACAATTTGCCACATATCAAAGCAATTCACATAAGCAATTCATCATAATCCCCATAATTTAATCCATTCATAAGATATGCAAACATATTTCTATCATCATAAATAACTCGTGCAAATCAAATTATGGCATAAATAATCTCAATGTTATCCTATTCTAGAATCATATAAAATTCTATACCCATAATGCATAGAAATGAAGCATCAATATACCAATGTTATCAATTTTGTTGGATCATATAATGTTCTATATCCATAAAGCATAAAAATAAAGCATCCATAATAGTTCCAACATGAAAATCACTGAAAAGATAGGATAGGTCGGGGTAGGGCCTCACATCGTGCGCTTGTGCAAGGACAAAGTTTGAGGTATAAATATTAAATCACTTGTAAATTATGTCAATTAAATTCTATTTTTCGTGCTTTGGGTTTCTGTTCTACTAATTATCTGTGCAGAAATTTAGTGAACATTAAAGAAGACCTAAGAAAAAACTACTAATGCATTTGGTGCAGGACATAGTCAAAGAACATTATCCAAAAATAGAGTGTCTATGTGTTTTTAGATTAGTGCATGTTTTGATTTCTGAAGGTTAATGAATAAGTTCTTGCCATGTTTTCATTTACATTTTTTTGCATGTCTTAACCTTTAGAGGGTCTTCCTCCCGAGTAGTCTATAAGGTCAGGTGAGAGGGAACAACCTAGGAGGTAACATGCTAAAGCCAAGCCCTTCCAAACCACTATAAACAAATGTGTTTGTGATGAATGTTGCAAATGATGAGTGTTACATGTTGTCATAATGATGTCATGTCTCCCTCAGTGTCAGTGTGACACCTGAAAACCTATAGAGCGTAACATTTTTAGGTTGGGAGGCCTCCTTTAATAGAGTTGAAAACACTGATGATTATGACCACTCGAATGAATTCCTTGACTACAACCCTTTGTGTTTATATTGGCCAGAAAATATCTATTTATTGACTCAGACGTTGTGATATGCACATGCTAAAGATGCCCCTAATTTGCCCCTAAATTACAGATAGTAAATTTCTTGGGAAGTGATGACCCATAAATTTGAAGCTTGGTATGCATGTAGAAGTGAGTGTCATGGATGGGAGCCAGTGTTACCAATCTTCTAACTATCCGATTGAATGTGGTATTTTATTGCTAGGGGATTCAACAAGTTTTTTCCTTACCAGCCTTAGAATTTTTTCGTTGAATGTGCACGAGTGTCTTTTGTCAAAATTAAACAAACATCTTGTCTTCCATGCTTGTTAAAAGTAAATTCTAGATAAAGGACATAATCAACCTTATAAATATTGGTAAAAATAATTTTTCAAAAGCAGACATAATAAACTTTGATCATCAAACCCAAACAATTGTCCAAACAAGATTCAAAAAAAGTCAACCTTGGCCCAAAGAGTTTCAAAGTATTCATCCAACAATTTGCAAAGATTTTACAAGCATGGCTTTTCAAAATATTGGACAACCTTGTTTCAAAATTCATGCTACTTAGGTTTAGGTTTTATATGGTGAAACTTAGGTTTTAGGACATATTGTCATTCCCCTTCATTTTAGTCCATTTCATTGCAAGCACCCTCATTTTTGCACTTAGGTTTAAGGTCATTTTCCAAGGTCATTATCATCCATTTTCATTGTCATACCAAAGCTAGGTTTTCACTTACATCATAATATTACCTTTCATATCCCTTTCTTGCATTAGATCATATCATTTCATAGTCCAAAGCCCTAGGTCTTCTCTTAGGTTAATATTGCCAAACAATTGCATTCATATCATACCATTAGGTTATACCATATTCCAAGTTTTGTCAACATTTTGATTCATCCTCTAAGTTCATATCATATCATTAGGTTGTTGGCACTCTACACTCTTATGAGAATAGTTGATGTTGTCATTGATGGCAACCATCTGGCAACCAACTGGCATTCATCTGGTAAGCCACCGATAGTTACCGGCACCGATAGGCACTTCACCGGCAGTGGCAACAATGCATACCGACACCCCAGCCGACAGGGAATAAACTTTTGTTTATTAATGTAATTATCTTTTGTAAAGTCGACATGGTACATTGTAATAGACTTATATATAATGTGAGAATGAGTGATAGATGGAATAATAAGAAAAGAAGGATGTTATATGTGAATGCATAAGGAAATTTTTGTATAAGGTTTTGGTTATAGAATGAGCTTAAACCGGTAGTGAACCTGCCATAGTTGATGCTAATTTGAAGCAGCACATTGTATTGGATTTCATAATCCACTTTTGTAGTCAGTGTGACTCCTATTGAGCAGTGAGCTCTAGGAAGTTGGCCTTCTTGAATGTGCAGGCCCCTCATTGTAAGTAATATTTATTCATTGGCCAGTGAGTGAATATTGTGGGTCAAAAATCCCACTGAGTTTTTTCCCAGATCGAGTTTCCTCATTAAAAATCTTGTGTTATGGTGTGTTCTCTATGATGTCTCTATTATTCCTATTTACTGCATTAATTCTTATTTACCAGTATACTGTTTTGTGATGCAAAGTTCTTAATATTGTTAAATATTTTGTTAACTGATTAGATATTGATTCACCCCCCCTCTCAGTATCTTTGGGATGATCATTAATCCTAACAATTGGTATCAAAGCCTGGACCTCTATTTTCAAAAGCCTAATAGCTTGAGGAAGATTCTAACACTTGTATGGATGGAGAACTTAAGAAAACAATTGGGAGGAGCTCTTGTAGATTATGATGCAGAGAAATTGAAGAATATCAAACTTGAAGATGATCTAAGGACTGCACAGGAATTTATTCAAGGACTTCAGGAGAATCTTACTTTAGCTCAAAATAGAAGAAAAGAACTTCATGAGAAGATGCAGAAAGATGATGATGAAAAGGAAACTCTTAATGAACTTGTGAACAAATTGAGATTAGAGAACTGTAACATGAAGAATGAAATGCAAGATATGACTATGAGGTGTTGTAAAGACATTGAAGACAAGAAGAAGAATGAAGATGACTTGATGAGGAGACTTAATGATGCTGGAAATGAAAATCTAAGACTTAGTCATGAAAATGATATGCTGAAGACATACCTAATTCACATGCAACATGAGATAACTGAGCTTCTGAGACAAAAGGGAATTATGAAAAATGAGTTGGCTACTGCAAATCAACATAAAGAGAAATTCAAGAAAAGTTTAGAGGAACTTGATGATATGCTAAAAAATTAGAAACCAAATGGAGATACTAATGGAATTGGATTTGAAGTAGGATAAAGTTCTAGTACTGCAAACAATCATGATCACAGTAAACTAGTAAGACAACCTAGTGCTTATAAATTGAAGCAAATGCTTTAACTATAACAAGTATGGTCATAGAGAAAATCAGTGTAGATTCAGAAACAATCAAAACATTAATGCACCCACCGGTCAATGTTCCAAATGCAACAAAGTTGGTGATAGTTCAGAAAACTGCAAAATGAATGTGAAATTTTATGATTGTGGAAGATATGGACACTTATCTAATCAATGTAGAACACAAACCGACATAGGATATGGAAAAACTATTCAGAGGAATAATGTAACTTGTTATGCTTCTAACAAAATTGGACATATGTCAAAATTTTGTAGAAGCAAAACTTCACAGACATTATAAAGGATCCAATTTGAAAGGCAAAGAAAAGGTAGATGAGGTAAAGCAAGAATTTTAAAAATAATGGATTAGGAAGAGAGATTAGAATATTGATGAATTTGTCTCTACAACGGTAGAAAAGAGTAACCCTCCATCGATAGGAGAATCTTCATTCAACTGAGAGGTAACCCTTTGGGGGTATTGCAGGAAATTGAATATCATATAGATTACCCTCAGTCGATGGTGAGAAAATAGATTTCTTCTTTACCAACAGATGTGTTAAGGTTTTCACTTAATCGGTGAAAATTTAATGCAGTTGGTAATAGAAAAGTCATTATAAATCATCATATTTCCCTCATTTTTGATTCAGCGAGCATTCAAATTAGCAGAGAGCATGAAAAAAAGCAAAGGCATTCAAGGCGAAGGTGTGAAGTGATCTTTTCAAGAATTCATAATACTTTAAGGCAGCTAAAGGTATTTTTCAAATGGCTTCTTCTTCTGCTCCCGAGTTTATTGCAAACCCTACTATTGTGGAAAACATAAAATGCCCTAGGCCCATGTTTAAAATAATTCACAAAGTAGCTAAGGAAGATGATTCCATAGGAGCATTTTCAAAAATTCCTAAAGCTATAGCTTATACTGAAGACCCTAGGATGTATATACATTTCAATATAGAGGAACTAGGTTCTGAAGATTTGATGAAAATGTTTACCAATCTAATTTGTGATGAACATGGCATGGTTAAACCTGAGCACAAGATTGTAGAAACTCTAGGTTTTGTGGAAATACTGAACATTCCCCAATTTCTGAAAGTAGTGAGAATTATACTAAGTAGAGCACATGGAGAATTTCTATGATTGGATTATGTCTGCAAGATAACCTGACAAGCAATTAGGGCAGTAACTGGTTTACCCTCAACCGACAATAGACCTGGCAAAACAAAGAAAGTTCCTAACAACAAAGTAATGACCCTAACTCGAGCAACATCTGACTGTAGATCTCTAAGAGTGAATGACATCAACGACATCAATGTGAGATTCATAAGTATGGTGCTATGTTACAAGACTACACATGCAAATAGGCTTAATTTAGTTTCTAGTCTTTGCATTAACAATGCTTATGAAATGGTTAACAACAATGAATTGATAGATGTGTGTGAATGGCTGAAAGATGAACTCATTGATAATTTGAAAAAGATTAAAGGAGATAAGAAAGGGACATTTCACTTTGGTAATCTTTTAGTATGCTTAATGTTGTATTTCACTAAGGAAATTCCTAGTACAGGACCGAAATACTTTGGATATGACATACCGGTAGGAAAAGAATTACAGGAAGCTTTTACCGGCATGGGAACTACAAAAGACAACAAGATAACTGAATAATTTAAATATTTTTAAGCTAAAATGAAAACTACAGAAAGACTACTGCAAAGTGTAGTGGACAAATATGACAAATAAATCTGTTTTGTCATCAAGAAGGATGAGACATGGATGGAAGATGTACTCCCTAGGATTGTATGGGTGACTGAAATGGGATATGAGGTAGATCTAAACCTTATTGAGACTTATACAAAAGCTTTTATAGATGCACCAAGAGAACCAACGGAACAAGTTTTTGGTAGTGCTGAAACTATTGAGAGTAGTGTAAAAACAATGAAGAAAAGAAAGAAAAGAGAAAAGTACATTAGGGATGCTTCAAATTAAGTAAAGGAAATCAAAGACAATGTAATGAACTTTACTCGGTTAACAGATAGTGAGCTTGAAGGACTGCAACCAGAGGCACACATTTCACCAGTTGGCACATCTTCTGGAATCGACATTAACAAGGCAGCGGAATTCAAAAGAGTTGAGAGGAAGAGAAAACCTTCACTAGTACCCTCTCCTTCAACCAAAAGAACAAGGACTTTAAGGAAGAAAAAAAAGGCCATAAGGGGACCACCAAATAAATTAAACACCAAAGAAGAAACAACAACCTGTCGCCCCTTCATCAGATGATTTACTAAATGAAATAACTGATGATGGAAATTTGGCTAATGTGAGTAAATTGTATAACACATTCAAAGATTCAAATAAGGAAAGCACTGAGAATAGTATAATTTTACATTTGGACATATACAAAAGGGTTTTAATTGAAGTAGTGGATGATTTACCAAATGAACTATATAGAAGATTAGATGCAAAAAGGATTGTTGTGATGGAATTGGATAAGAAACTAAAAGTTGAAAAAATTCTAGCTATACATCTGGTAAACTCAAAAGAGGAAATTGAGTATTTCATTTGTGAGGATAACTGATCTATTTTTACCAGTGGTCACTGAAAAGTAAGTTTGATGGTAGGTAGAGTAAATGAAATTGCAGAGGAGACTACTGATAAATGGGATATATTCTTTTTGGAAAAAGAAAAATAATAGGAAATGAACCTGCCAAAGGAAACATTCAAAGTGTATCAAAAGGATAAGGACAAGTGGAAAGGTAAAGTTGGTGGTATTCCAAACATCAATATCAATGACAATTTACTGCCACCTTTGGATACTGCACCGGTACATACAGATGATCCACTGGTTGCTGACACTGAAGGTGTCACACATGATGACACTAATCCTGAATCTGAGATACTATTCACCGTGAATGTGGATACTTGGGAAGTGAATATTATTGTGGACAAGGATAGTATAGAGGTTAAGGATGACAATGTTGACTGTGGCAACATTGTTGAGAAACTGGTAGAGACTGTTGAGGTTGAGATCCGAACCCAAAAAGATAAATCATTACAAATAGAGCAACCATTGGATACTAGGAAGAATATTGAAGGTATAGATGCTGGCACAGGGCCATTGGAGACTAAGATACTAATAGTTTAGCATATAGAGAAACCTATAGAGCCAAAGGAGAATACCATGGAAGAGAAACCAGTAATCACTATCAAATCAAAGCAGTTTGAGAAATCCTTTCTAGTTGAGATACAAACACAGACTGATCCACCGGAGGTAAACATAAGAAAAATAGTTACTAATGTTGGAAGCACAGAGGTAATTAAGGCAATTGGTAAAACATTCGGTACATCATCAAGTGAATTCAGACCTACTAATGTAACAGAGGTACTCTTGGATTCAATGAAAAAGATAATGGATTGAAATGCTTTGGCCTACAAAGCAATTGATGACACCATACCGATTCTTAAATTGATTGCACTGAAATGTAACATAGATCATGTTAAGGATTCTTTAGGTAAAATGGACACATTGTCCAAATTTATTGCTAACAATGTAATAACGGTTGATAAGGTGAATGATGACACCTTCAAAGAGAAAGTTGAAAATGGGAAGGATGAATTCTTTGAAGACACAATAAAGAAGTGCACACAACACCTGAAAACTCTATTACCAACACTGAACTCTAAAATTTTAGAATACAAGGAGATTTACAGGGAAACATGCAAACCACATCTTTTGATAGAGGACATAGAAAAGGAGATAAGAAGAGTACACAAAGAAATAGATGACATAGCTAATAACATAATTGGTTCATCCGAACCTATATCAGTTATTGAGCAGGAAATGGTAGGCTTTGAAGAAAAATTGGAGAAACTTGAGAAAGAGAAGGCAATAATTTAGTCTAATGCCAAAGAACTTAAATACAAACTTGGTCCTAAGTTGGAAAATCTTATCTCTCTAAGAAATGAAATCTCTAAGGCATTACTTCAAGGAGACCGATCACTGGAAGAACACATGCATAATCTCACCGACACGATCAATTAGACTAAGGAAACCTTAACTGACAACAAAAGGTTTATGCAGAGTCTTAATTTGGTTTTGGTAGATATATTTCAGATTGTGATCAACTGGTTACAAACTTTGAGGTGAAATTTGTACACTCATTTGACAAATTTTAACAACATTTGTGAATGATGTCAAAGGGGGAGTGGAGAGAGAAAAATACTTATTCAAAGGAGATCATTTTCTCTGGTGAAGCACATCTTTTTGGAAACTTTTTGGACTTTAGTTTTACAATAGTTTTTGGATTTTTCTCATGAGTGTTGCCATGAATGCCAAAGGGGGATATTGTTGGCATTCTACGCTCTTATGAGAATAGTTGATGTTGTCATTGATGGCAACCATTTGGAAACCAATCGACATTCATCTGGTAAGCCACCGATAGTTACCAACACTAGCAATAGACATCTACATACACCAACAAGCACATCACCAATAGTGGCAACAATGCATACCGACACCCCATTCGATAGGGAATAAACTTTTGTTTATTAATGTAACTATATTTTGTATAGCTGACATGGTACATTGTAATATACTCATATATAATGTGAGAATGAGTGAGAGAAGGAATAATAAGAAAAGAAGGATTTTATATGCGAATGCATAAGGCAAATTTTGTAAAAGGTTTTCATTATAAAATATGCTTAAACCGGTATTGAACCTGCCATAGTTGATGCTGATTTGAAGCAGTACATTGTATTCGATTTCATCATCCACTTGTGTAGTCAGTGTGACTCTTATTGAGTAGTGAGCTCTAGGCAGTTGGCCTTCTTGCATGTGCAGGCCCCTCATTGTAAGTAATATTTTTTCATTGGCTAGTGAGTGAATATTGTGGGTCACAAATCCCATTGAGGTTTTTCCCACACCGGTTTTCTTTGTTAAAAATCTTGTGTTATGGTGTGTTCTCTATGTTGTCTCTGTTATTCTTATTAACTACATTAATTCTTATTTACTGGTGCACTTTTTTGGGATGCAAAGTTCTTAATATTGTTAGATATCTTGTTAACCGGTTAGATATTGATTCACCCCCCCCTCTCAGTATCTTTGGGACTATCATTAATCATAACATAGGTCATATTATAATCCTATCTCATAGCATTGCATAATAACTTTGAGTCATTTGATATCTTTTCATGTACTTTTGCATAATAGTCTCAAAATTAGGTTTTTTCAAACTTCAAAGATTCAAATCTCTAGATTAAACCCTAAATTGTTGTTAGGGAGTCTTGACCTTGTCCAAAATTTGTCTTCTTGTCAACATCATTTTGTTAAACCTAGCTTAGTATTCAAGCATATAGGTGAGACATTTTTCATTTGTCCTATCATCATTTTATCCTTTTCCTACTAGGGTCTAGACTTCATTTAAATTAACCAAGGTTGTGTCTTTAGGTTTGTGTTTCAAAAGTTTGGTTAAATATTGAAAAGGGCCAAAAACATAAGTTGTATTGCCAATCATTTAAGTTGCATTTAGTTGTATTTAGTTGCATTTCATTGTCATTTCAAAAATTCAAAAGACCAAAAACATAATTTGCATTTCCAATCATTTAAGTTGCATTTAGTTGAATTTCATTGCCATTTCAAAAATTCAAAAGACCAAAAACATAAGTTGCATTGTCAATCATTTTAGTTGTATTTAGTTGCATTTCATTGTCATTTCAAAAATTCAAAAGACCAAAAAAATAATTTGCCTTGTCAATCATTTAGGTTGCATTTAGTTGCATTTCATTGTCATTTAAAAAACTTTAAACAACCAAAAACATATGTTGTATTTTCATGCTTCTAGGTTGTATTAGTTGCATACATCATCCTTAAAAATTGCATTGTGACATGCATGTTGAAACAAGGTCTAAATCTGAGAAATCACATGAACCAACATACCAAGTCATGCTATTTTCGATGGATAATGTGCTAAATGTTCAATTTCAACAACATCAAAACCAAACACTTAATCCAAATCTAGGATCATCGAGCAATACAACACCATGATATTGGACAATATAGTTCGGACCACTACCATATTATGAACTCGTATTTGTGCCAGTGAAACAAACATGTGGAAGTGTTCCACAAACACCATCAGGGAGTTCACCATTTTATTTTAACCAATTAAATCAAGGACATGACATGCAACTCCAAACATCACAACATGATATGGAACTTCCTATGACACAACATAACACTCAACCTTCAATGGCACATGAACACCAAAACCTTTTACAAGGATTTGGATCAAATCAAGACCTCCAACAAGAAATTGATCCCAATGACTCATCAAGTTCTTTGTAATATTCCGATGATTCAAATGACATTAAAACATTTGTCAATAATCCAAAGATAAAAAGAAAAATGAACAAATTGTTGAGAAAGATCCATAAGCTATTTCCTAGCAAGTTTAAGAACATGATCAATATTGCTACACCTTCAAATGATCAAAGGAATGTGCCAATGCAACATGAAGTTAAAAATTTGTTCATCTTTGAACCTCTTCTAGACGAAACTAATGCATAAAACGTCTCTCAAAATATTTGATTGTGAGTGTTTTATCAAATTCAATATTTGATGTAGTAAATAATCCATTGTACAACACTACATCATTCCCATAAGATCAAATGGCAATGGTGAAAAAATTGGCAAATATGACATATCCAAAGACATCTCAAATTTCTCAAATTGGATTACAATCATAAACACAAGAACAATTTTGTATAGGAATGCCCAATGTTACTGATGTTTAAGCTAGTTCAATGACACAACAAAAGGCTTATGTGTAGTCAAGCTCTATACATGCAGAAAATATGAATTCACAAGTTACACAAAGTTTGTTGACAAGACCTTAAATTATGGAAACACAAAGAACAAGTAGTGGCATACAATCTCAACAAGTATTGCAACAAATGAAAAAGACATAATAGACATCAATAAATGTGCCAACACGCAATGCAAAAAAAAACCAATAGCATTCTCAACAATAAATGACAATGCCTTTTGCGCCATTGCAAATAAATACAAACTTGCAACAAAAATAATCCTTTGGGAAAAAATCATAGAAAGTTGTTGCAAATGCCATGCTACATGTGAAAGTGAGACAACCAAAGGCACACAAGTAAAGCATCTTGAAATTAATTGGATTTATACCAGGACAACAATAAAATACACAAATTCAACATGTCCCAATTCATAATCCACAATAGCAATATTAACAATAGTCTGTGCCTCAATATGTGCAACAAGGACAAATGAGCCATTAAGTGCCACAATAACAACAATAAATGAGTGTGCATTACCAACCACAAATGCAATTTCAACAACCAATAGTGCAATATAAATCACAAATGCAGATGGAAATTCCATCTCAAGTGGCAGAGCAAAACATGGCAGTCCCTCAATAGCAAGAGAAATATCACAATGGAATGTGCTATAGATACCAAAGATAGCAATTTTTGAACAATAAAAACCATTTGGAGGCACTATATATCAGAAAGGAGCACATCCATAGATGAATAATGGACCTCTAAAACCTTCATAGTCTGGCATGTTGTTGCAACAAATTGAGAAGATGCAATGACAAATTGAGGCATTGCAAAAAAAAAGCACAAAAAAATTATATACAAATTAGGACGTAAGACTTATGTCCCAATTCATTTGATAAAAGCTTGTACATGCCTCCATTTCCTATGCATTTTTAAGCACCAAATTTTGAGAAATATATAGGAAAGGGTAATTCGAAAGATTAAAAATTTGAGATTTTTATGTAGCATGTATCGAAGTATGTTATGATGAGATATATTTGATGCATCTCTTCTCGTCCAGTCTTACGGGACAAGCTATGGATTTTTATGCACATTTTATAGGAAATATAAGATCTTAGAATGAATTGGTTGAGACATTCATTTGCCACTTTGAATTTAACATCGACAATGAAATAACCATGTCAACTTTGTGCAATATAAAGAAAAAGCCAAGAGAACCTTTAATGAATTTCTTGCAAAGATGGTGAAACCTAGTTAGTCGATGTTCTCTTGATATACTTGAAGAATAACAAGTTAATTTTTTCATCCAAAATTTGGTACCAAAGATGATGTATGAGATAAAACTAAAAGGTCTAAGCTTAATTAACAAGCTCATTAAAAAGGGCATGGAGATTGAGAACTGTTGGCATTCTACACTCTTATGAGAATAGTTGATGTTGTCATTGATGGCAACCATCTAGCAACCAACTGGCATTCATCTAGTAAGCCACCCAAAGTTATCATCACTGGAAATAGACTTCTACATACACTGGAAGGCACTTCACTAGTAGCGGCAACAATGCATACCAACACCTCAAACGATAGGGAATAAACTTTTATTTATTGTATTTTAATGTAATTATCTTTTGTAAAGCCGACATGATACATTGTAATAGACTCATATACGTATGAGATCTTGTAAGTCAAATATTTGAATGAATATAAGGTATAGATGAGAGAATATAGGAAAAATAAGGAAAATGAAGGATGATATATGAGATTGCATACAGAAAATTTTGTATAAGATTTTGGTTATAGATAGATCTTAAACTGGTACTAAACCTAGCATAGTTGATGCTGATTTGAAACAGTACATTGTATTGGATTTCATAATGCACTTTTGTAGTCATTGTGACTCTTATTGAGCAGTAAGCTTTAGGTAGTTGGCCTCCCTGCATGTGTAGGCCCCTCATTGTAAGTAATATTTATTCATTGGCTAGTGAGTGAATATTGTGGGTCAGAAATCCCACCGAGGTATTTCCCACACTGGATTTCCTCGTTAAATATCATGTGTTATGGTGTTTTCTCTATGTTGTCTCTGTTATTCTTATTTGCTGCATTAATTCTTATTTACAGGTACACTATTTTGGGATGCAAAATTCTTAATATTGTTAAATATTCTATTAATCGGCTAGATACTGATTCACCCCCCCTCTCAGTATCTTTGGGATTATCATTAATCCTAACAATTGGTATCAAATCTTGGTCCTCTATTTTCAAAATCCTAACAGCTTGAGGAAGATTCTGACACTCGTACGGATGGAGAACTTAAGAAAACAATTGGGAGGAGCTCTTGTAGATTATGATGCAGAGAAATTGAAGAATATCAAACTTGAAGATGATCTAAGGACTGCACAGGAATTCATTCAAGGACTTCAGGAGAATCTTACTTTAGCTCAAAATAAAAGAAAAGAACTTCATTTGAAGATGCAGAAAGATGATGATGAAAAGGAAACTCTTAATGAACTTGTGAACAAATTGAGATTAGAGAACTGTAACATGAAGAATGAAATTCAAGATATGACTATGAGGTTTTGTAAAGACATTAAAGACAGGAAGAAGAATGAAGATGACTTGACTAGGAGACTTAATGATGCTGGAAATGAAAATCTAAGACTTAGTCATGAAAATGATATGCTGAAGACATATCTAATTCACATGCAACATGATATAACTGAGCTTGTGAGACAAAAGGGAGTTATGGAAAATGAGTTGGCTACTACAAATCAACATAAAGAGAAATTCAAGGAAAGTTCAGAGGAACTTGATGATATGCTGAGAAATCAGAAACCAAATGGAGATACTAATGGACTTAGATTTGAAGTTGGATAAAGTTTTGGTACTTCAAACAATCATGATCATAGTAAACCGGTAAGACAACCTAGTGCTTATAAATTTAAGAAAATGCTTTAACTATAACAAGTATGGTGATAGAGAAAATCAGTGTAGATTCAGAAACAATCAGAACATTAATGCACCCACCGGTCAATGTTCCAAATGCAACAAAGTTGGTCATAGTTGAGAAAACTGCAAAATGAATGTGAAATATTATGTTTGTGGAAGATATGGACACTTATCTAACCAATGCAAAACACAAACTGACATAGGATATGGAAAATCTATATAGAGGAATAATGTAACTTGTTATTCTTGTAACAAAATTGGACATATTGCAAAATTTTGTGGAAGCAAGACTTTGCCAAAAAATTATAAAGGATCCAGTTTGAAAGGCAAAGAAAAGGTAGGTAAAGCA
Organism: Cryptomeria japonica; assembly: GCF_030272615.1. Lineage (NCBI taxonomy): Eukaryota > Viridiplantae > Streptophyta > Pinopsida > Cupressales > Cupressaceae > Cryptomeria > Cryptomeria japonica. Next base: position 348,137,619 of record NC_081411.1, on the reverse strand, counting down.
AGAATTTTCAAAACAATGGATTAGGAAGAGATCGAAATGTTGATGAAATTGTCTCTGCAATGGTAGAATAGAGTAACCCTCCACCGATAGAAGAATATTCATCCAACTGAGAGGTAACCCTTTGCGGGTATTGCAGCAAATTGAATATCATATAGATTCCCCTCGGTCAATGGTGAGAAAATAGATTTCTTCTTTACCAGCAAATGTGTTAAGGTTTTCACTTAACCGGTGAAAATTTAATGTTGTTGGTAAGAGAAAGGTCATTATAAATCATCAGATTTCCTTAATTTTTTATTCATCGAGCATTCAAATTAGCAGAGAGCATGAAAAAGAGCAAAGGCATTCAAGGCAAAGGTGTGAAGTGATCTTTTCAAGCATTTAGAATACTTTAAGGTAGCTAAAGGTATTTTTCAAATGGCTTCTTCTTCTGCTCCTGAGTTTATTGCAAACCATACTATTGTGGAAAACATAAAATGACCTAGGCCCATGTTTAAAATAATTCCCAATGTAGCTAAGCAAGATGATTCCATAGGAGCATTTTCAAACATTCCTAAAGGTGTAGATTATGCTGAAGACTATAGGATGTATATACATTTCAATATAGAAGAACTAGGTTCTAAAGATTTGATGAAAATGTTTACCAATGTAATTTGTGATGAACATGGCATGGTCAAACCTGAGCACAAGATTCTAGAAACTCTAGGTTTTGGGGAAATACTGAACATTACCCAATTTTGGAAAGTAGTGAGAATTGTCCTAAGTAGAGTACATGGAGAGTTTCTATGATTGGATTATGTCTGCAAGATAACCAGACAAGCAATTAGGGCAGTAACTGGTTTACCCTAAACCGATAGCAGACCTGACAAAACAAAGAAAGTTCCTAATAACAAAGTAATAACCCTAACTGGAGCAACATCTGACGGTAGATCTCTAAGAGTGAATGACATCAAAGAAATCAATGTGAGATTCATAAGTATGGTGCTATGTTAGAAGACTACACATGCAAACAGGCTTAATTCAGTTTCTAGTCTTTGCATTAACAATGCTTATGAAATGGTTAACAACAATGCAATGATAGATGTGTGTGAATGGCTGAAAGATGAACTCATTGATAATTTGAAAAATATTAAAGAAGATAAGAAAGGGACATTTCGCTTTGG